>NW_003303466.1:46985-48401 GCF_000142945.1 Phytophthora infestans T30-4 | reverse complement strand
CCAGGCCCACGGCATCCTTGAGGACGGCGACAAATTCGCCCTTTCCTCTACCAACAGATAGCAAGGTGGCTGTCCTTTTCTGTGGAGTACGACTTGCACGTCGAGTACAAGCCGGGCAAGCTCAACGTGCTTGAGGACGCTCTCTCTCGGCGTCCAGACTACGAGCTTCCCACATCACACGAGTGACAACGGATCTATATGATCGGATTCGCATGGCGTATCGGGACGATGAGGCTGTCGCGCCTATCGTCAAGTTCTTTATGGCAGGAACGAGCGCGAAGTCCGACTGGCTCTCGTCGCGACAGCGCTCACGGCTCCACCGATATGATTTGAAGGATGGCCTTCTCTTTTACCCGGTGGAGCCCAATGAACCTCTACGGGTGGTCGTACCCAACGACGAGGATCTGAAGCTCTACATCCTCGCGGAGGCGCACGACGCGCCCTCCTGCGGCCACTTGGGCCGCGTGGAGACCTTTCCTGTCGGTCTCTCAGACCTTCTGGTGGACCCACATGTACAAGTGGGTCGCCCGATATGTGAAGACGTGTGAAACATGTCAGCGTGACAAACCCGCAGGGCGCTCTTCGGGTCCACTACAGAGCCTGCCCGTACCGGCTGACTGTTGGAAGTCGATGAGTCTTGACTTCATCTTTGGGCTTCCCGCCGACGGACACGGCAACACGGGGATTTTGGTGCTCGTGTGTCGGCCGAGCAAGATGATACATCTCGCTCCAGTGCCCGTTACCGTCACGGGCGAACAAACCGCGAGGTTGGCCCGCGGCTCGCGGCTGCGTTTTGAAAAACGCTGGTTTCCTAAATGGAAGCACGTCTGCCGACGTCCACTGCGGACCACCCACAGACAGACGGTCAGCCAGAGCGCGTCAATCGAGTGCTCGAGGACACTCTGCGCAGTGTGTGCGAGGAAGCTCCACGTACGTGTTCGACGCAGCTTCCTGTAGCCTCGATACGTCGAATCATGCGGAAGGCCTTGTCAAGATCGGACGAAAAGGCCCGCCGATCCACCCGCAGATGCAGGCTCGAGACCTCACGCTTCAATATGTCGATACGGCCCGCAAGACGAGCGAGCTCGCCCTAATTCCCGGCCTGGGCGGCAGCATCCCAGCCTGTCCCAAGGTCAAGTGCAATCTCAAGCACGAGGACGCATTGACGAAGGCGTCCAACCTCAGGTCCCTGCGTCGGCCCGCAGAAGAAGCGCTCGGACGGGAGTAGCGTCTGGGAGGCGCCGAGTACAGCACAAATTTCAGATAATACTTTAAATAATGTACTCGTACGAGAGCACCTCCGCCCCTGCTTGACCGGAATGGAGAAGGCCACTACCATGTAACGCGAACCCTCCAGGAGCAGCGACGTCGCGGTAAGCGACAGATACTCGTGAAGTGGAGAACTCGTGGGAGCCG
>NW_003303466.1:33584-35300 GCF_000142945.1 Phytophthora infestans T30-4 | reverse complement strand
AACGCTCAACCATTGAGATTAAAGGGTGTTGCCCTTAAGCTTGTTTAAGCGCGGACAATCGTTCATGGAACGAGAGGGCTACGCCCTGGTGGGATCGAACCACCGACCTATCGCTTGTGAAGCGAGTGCTCAACCGCTGAGCAGTTGTCGAGGGCCCGAATGAGTCAAGCCCATAGCTCTAAGCGGTTTGCAGCTCTTGGAGTAGGCGCGGAGCGCGAGCGTAGGTCTGAGACCACTTGAGAGTAAGATGCGCACTAAGCATGAAACATTGGCCCGTGGGCCGACGACGAGAAGTTGGGCATCAACAATGCGTATGCGTTTGTGAGCTCACGGAGCTGTACAGCGCTGGTGTGAGATGTAGTAACCCCCGCCGTCTTAACAAGACGTGACCTCGCTGAGGAAAGTTTCGAGAACGGTATGTTCTCATCTTAGTGGGGGAGAGTGTAACGGGGTTACATTGTGTGGAACACACAGGGGTACGAAGGACCCGGAGAGTTAACAAACGCTTAGTACATAAGCTGGAGAGTTAACGAGGTCTCTCAGTATGTTGGCTGAAAGCCACACGTTCTGCATTTGATTAGGGTTAGCTATGCTAGATAGTTAAACAGATACAATTACCCCTAAGCGGCTTGGCGCAATAATAGTAAATAAAAACACATCTGGTTTTGAAGCAAAAACGTTAAGGTATTAACTTTGAGCCCTGGTCTTGGGCTGTAAGTTCCTTTGGATAAGGAATTTAGTATTAGTGACTCTTTGAGTCGAACGTCTCCCTCTGACGCTAAATCTACGGCAGCCCCGCTGCAGTTAGCCTCCCCGGCTACTGATGCTGCTCAAGATTTGGCTGGATCGGAGACCATGTTCATGTAGCAACTACTAGCATGCGTAACGCAGCAGCAACAGCAGTATCATGCTCAGATGCAAGCGCAAATGCAAGCCCAAATGCAACAAGCTAGTGCGAGATTCGAATATCGCGTTGCCGCTAGGGGTGAGCAGAAGAAGAAGGACCCTCCGATGTATGAAGGAAAGTATGGTGAATACATTGACTTGTGGAGCTTTGCCACTGAGCCGTACTAAGCAAGCAGACTTGAGCTAATGGAGGCAGATTCGTCAGGCTTCGTGACGATAATCGCCAGCAACTTAGGCAAGTCAGTGCTGAACTGGTATCGCGCTTTTATAGCCGAATGTGAGAGAGTGAGTATGAGCCCCACATGGTTGTTGTTTAAGCAACAACTGCGCACGTGATTGCGACCAAAAACGTCAAGTACGATCTTTACGAGAGGATGTTTCGTCTCAAACAGAGCGAGGCTTCCACGAGTATGTCTCCGAGTTTCACGACTTACTGTCGCAGACAGAATTGACGATCAGTGAGTTGGAGAAACGTTCCTTTTTTTAAAACGGATTACGTGACGAAACAGCAAAGAAGATCAAAGAAGCGAGTCCATCAACGCTACAATAAGTCATTAAAATTGCTTCGAGTTTGCGCACTACTCCGGAAAACCTCCTCGAGCACCTTCGAAACCTTCAAAAGGATCGTCGGACTCGGGGCACCGCTCGCCTAAATCGAAACAGCAGAACAACAAGCGCTACGAAAAGAAGAAGGGCGAGAACGATGATCGGAAGAAGACAGCTACGTGCAGAAATTGTAACAAGGTTGGTCACATTTCTCCAGATTGTACTCAGCCAAAACGTACGGAAGCAAACCGGTACATATAGGGC
>NW_003303466.1:21643-32075 GCF_000142945.1 Phytophthora infestans T30-4 | reverse complement strand
TTCACGTTGGTAACAGAAGAGTTAACTCATATGCAACAGACAGAGAGGATTAAAAGCAAGCAGTCGCGACTCACACCCAAACGAAAAGGACCAAAACGGCAAATTTGGTCGGAGTTTGCTTTCAGTAACGGCTCAAGGTCACCGACGAAGGGCCCTTGAGAAAAACATGTCACGACTCAACCTGAAGACCCCAACGGAAGTCGTCAAACTCTCGTATTGGAGTTTCGCTCTCTGGTGGCTCATCATTCTCACTGTTCATGTGGTCGCGTGCATCTACACTGCGCTGTATAGCTACTCGTACTGGGTGCTACAGCAAGCGTACCTAAACACGTACCTCGAAAGCTTCGAGATCGGAATGCCGCAACCGTATCACCGCACAATCGTCGTCGTCCATGCTACGTTGTCTGCGTTGCATGCAGTTTCCATCATTTTAATGCTAGGCGGCTCTGTTTGGCAGAGATCTCTTGCCTTTACTCCGTGGTCTACTTGCGATGTCAAGGATAAAAATGACGAAGTGAAGTCTGATCGAAACGAACTCAATAGTGCTGCAGAGCTTTACGAAAGTCTACGCTAAGGTTGTGGATCGCCATGGAGTTTTTGGCGTCACCGGTGTCCAATTTCATGTAATTCTCGCCATTCGAGAAGTCATTGAGACAACGCTACAGACGATCCAAGGTTACCGCATCAGCTTGCTGTTGCCAAGAACGCTGCTCAATCGATTTTACGTCATTTTGCTCGTGGTAACTTGCTGGTCTTCTGTCCTAGTCTACTCGGTGTTTTTCAAGGGTGACGAGGCTAGTAGACGCTTTGCGTGTATCGTCTTGGATTGCGTGCTGGACCTCGTAGCGTCAATGGGTGTAGAGCTCGTAATTGTACTTAGCTACGCAAAAGATTACGATCTCAATATGATGGGCTTCTGGGACTACATGTGGCCCGACGATGAGTGGGCAGCGCGAGCTCTCAATGAATTTCGAATGGTCGTCGTAGTGTCTTGGTCGGACCTCGCAAGTCGCGCCATCTTTTCTTTGGGTCTGATACTTACGACCACAAATATAAATGAGTTACTGCAGTGGCTGCCTCAACGCAGAAACCGAGTTGCAGAGTCACCAAGTATTAGCTGATCAGCTAATACTCAATGGGTCTGGCTCCGCATATATCTGCATTTAGGGTGGCAACAATTCAGTACACGCTAGCCGTGTACTGATGTATCTACCTATGTAAGGAAATCTACCTACTTGTGTAATGAAGGACCATTACATTTTATGTCACGGATAGAGTGCCCACATTTTTTGCAGCTTCTGATTGATGTTGCTCGGATGTTGACGTAAATACGATGACAAAGGCGCAAACGTTTGTAGGGGCCTAACACGGTTATTCAAACTGCAAACTGAATGATAAACGATAAATAGAATCATTTATAGATGGATATCATCACTTATCCGACCTCTCTTACGTTTAATATCAGCATTAACGGCATATTTTAGTCTTTATATAGCCAATCCTATCCGTGAAAAGTGTACATCTTGGCCCATCAAGACGGGCAGGGGTAGGTTAATTATCTAACCGTCGGAGGGGCACGAAAAATATGTGCATTTCTTACAAATATCAAGATATGAGCGAATCACACGCATATTTTTAATTTTTCGATCAGTGTAATCATTGCAGTACAGTAGACTCGATTAGCTCTTTCTAGATTTTATGGTTTTAAATGCCAGAAAGCTTTTTTAAGCTATTATGAAAACAATTGCTCTGTCCTTGATACATGCTGCAGCCGACGGGGAAGTGTCTGAAGAACTTCAGGTATTAATTATACTGTAAGCAGGTACTATCAACACAGAGCAGAATATGTAGATATCATACATCAATGAAACGGATTGTATTTCATTACTTTTCTTAGAAATATTAAAATACACGCAGCGTGTATGATTTGCTAGCTATACACGGTGTATCGCTGGCTACAAACAGGTACTTCAGGACCAAAGCCATAACCGCCCTGTTTCTTGGACTCTCGACGCCTCTCTCTTGCCACCTTCATGTAACGGTTGGAGTGCCGCTCGCCAATTCCGACAATTCCTTGACGCGTCTTTGCCGGTAGCCGCCGTTTCTAGATGCATCGCTCTGCCAATTCTTCTACCGCAACATTATTTCGATCCCCACTTGCGTTACGCAATCTTCAACCGCCTCCTCCTCCTATCGCATGCCTCAACCACCGCACTACCCCCCCTTCGCCCCTTCTGCTGCCGCACGACCTCCTTCTGGTTTTTTTAGCCTTCTGTAGCTGTCGCTGCCTTATTCTTCCCCCTCCTTTCACTGCCACCTCCCATTATCGCCGCCGTTGTCTTGAGCAGCTACTGCCGCACATCCTGGGAGGAACACCTGTGGTGTTGGAAATCCCACGTGAACTCTAGCTACAAATGTAGTTAGGATGTTCCCACAACAATACGTCTACTAGGATAGTAAACGATCGTTCGGGCGGACCTGAAGACCCCAGTTCTGCCCTTGCACCGGAACAAACTGGACCTTGTAAGCTACTTATATAGGCCAACCAGTAAAATTAAGAACACGCTACTAACACGAGCAAAGCTAGCAGGTGTTTTGAATCCTCGTGGTCCCAACAGCGGAAGGGTACCAGGCACGGGTAAGCCTTTTACGAGATCACCGAGTGTTCAACACTCGGTAGGAAGAATAAAAGGGAGGCGCCAACCATGATCATCAGCAGGATCTTGATACCGAGGCGGACCATCATCCAGCCTTTTGTCGACCGAGGCACGTTCTTGTCCATCTCCAGGTAGCTTCTCAAGATAAACACTGGCCGCATGACCGAGAAGTCCAAGTATTTCTAGCACTCCCAGTCGTGCAAATAGGCAACAATAAGCCGTCACGTAAAACCTCCCGATAATAATCGGCCAATACACAAAGTCTCTTGGCCTTGCCGAATGAACCCTCGCTACAGAGCTTCGAGTTCACCGACAGGCATAACACACTCAAACAAGCTTGACCAGACGCTTACCTTGAAGCCGGACGTCGCTCTGTGTGCTTGAGTGGAAATTCTGTTCTGTATTTAAGCTTACCCTTTCGGGTCTATTCCTAATAAGAAGTCCTAATCAAGTATACAAATATCAAGTGAACACTGATCCGTTATGGATCTTCTTGCATGCCAAGCGTCGTCTGCATCGTCGCATGAGCATCTTTAACGGTCCCAGACGGTGAACGTGCCTTCCAAGGGTCGCTGAGTCTTCCGCGAACTCATTCTAGCCGCCACTGAGGGTTCGTACCGTAGATGGTCCGCTGAATGCGAATCCGGCCAGTCCATTATTAATAATAAGGACAGCCTGGATTCAGTGACATATGGCCGTACCCAATACTCGTTGAAAGCTCGGGGTGGACGCCGTCGAGTCCCTGGCACCTTGGCGTCTCCGTACATCACCTGACCGAGGGCTCGTCGCTTGAACAACTTGGGCGGTGTCACGTCTTTGTCGACGGGTGATAATCCGCAACTACGGAGAAATCACTACACCACAACTGCCCCTGTCGCAATAAAAGCCACGGTACTGGTACCCGTTGTGACATTTCTTCATTCTTTAATTCACCATCTCGCCACCGTATGTCCAAGCGTCTGAATCGAGCTCCGGCGCCCGCTGCCGGACTCTTCACTCCCTGTAGTAGCTCCTGCAGCACTCCCCGTCGTCGCTGAACCCGCGGAGATGGCTCCTGCTGCTCCTCCTGCGCCAGCTGGTGGTCCGCCACCACTCACCGAAGATTCGCTGCGCGCCATGCTGGCTGAATGTATGGAGGCATCGGTCGATCACATGATGACCTCGATAATCCCGTACTTGACTGCAATGGCTCGCCATCAAGTGCAGCTCAGCGTTGCGCCTCCTCTCCACGGCGATATACACACTCAGCGTCGCCTCGAGACTGCCGTTGGTTTCGATGATGTCCTCGCTGCGTTACAACCTGTTCCTGACGCGCTGTCGGCATTACCCGAACGAGTTGCCGACTTGGAGCGTCAGTTGCGGTTTGCTCAGTCCGAGGCTGCTGCCGCCGTACGTTCGGTGGCATCCCACATCATGGTTCATGAGAACGCGGAGACATTCCTCAAGGCTGCCAACGCTGAGATTGAAGCCTTACACCACAACTTCAAGATTCTCCGCGAGTCGAACGCCAAGAGCGACGCCATGCTCGCCACTGTTCAAGCCACTATGGAGCGACACGCAGAGGATTTGAATCGTCTTCACTGCGAGGTCCAAGCTCGGGACGTTTTTATCAGCACGTTGCAGAAGAAGCTGGCTCGCGAACGCGAGGTGTACAAGTCTTCTATTGGAGCGAATACCGAGCAGACCCGGAAGCTTCACCTCCTTCTGGTAAAGCTTGCTCAGGGCAAGTACGTCGATAACGACACGCTCAAAGTCCTCGAGAACCAGCAAGACCGTAGCACTCGCCTCCTCCAAGCGAATCGTACCCTCCGTGCACACGTGAGTCTGGCAGGGATGGATCCCGAGGTACTTCGTCTAGCCGTTGAAGGTACGCTCTTAATGTCGCTCCTTCCACCGTGTGTTCAGCAACTAACGTTCGTTCACAATCCTTCGTGATAGGACTGACTGCGGGTGAGCTGGACCTGGACGCGCTGGACTTGGATCAGGAAACATTAGTCGCTTTGCGGCGCATCCAGTCTGCCACCGCGTCTTCGGACGATCCTCAAGCCCTTCCTGCAGCTTTGGCCAAGGTCGCTCACCAAGTGGCCCATGAGAAGTCCCATAAGCGTCTTAGACCAGGTGGCGAGGATTCAGACGACGAGTCGGAAGACTCTGACGAAGACAAGACTCCGATCCCAACGGACAAGGCCAGTACTTCGATGGCAGCTGCTGGTCTCGGTGATGCGTCACCTGCTGATACTTCAACTCCAAAGTCTGCTCGAAATTCGCTGTTCGGCCCGAAGGCATGGAAGTAGGCGGCCCAGAAGAAGCGCAAGAAATCTCGTCCTCATTCTCCTGCAAAGTCGCCCCGACGTCATATGAAGACTCGGTCCAAGTCTGTACCGTCTTCTCCAAGTTCATTGTCGCCGCCTCCTACACCAGCGTCTTCCTCGACTCCCGCCGTGGTCGACCTCAGCGGCGACCAGAGTGACGTGGACATAAGGACTGCTGATCCAAGTAGCGTCCCTTCGGTTCAAGAAACTGCTACAGAGTCTTCGGGTAAAGATGTGACCCTGGGGATCACGACGATGTTCCCGATTCTCCTGACGCGCCTTCGCCCCCGTCTCAGGGTCCTCCCGATGTGGCCAAGCCCCCAGCTTCCACGATTTCCCCTTCTCCAGCCGACATACGTGCTGCTGAAGAAGCTCTGCGCGAGGCCGAGCAAATGCGGCTCATGTTTGGCTCAAGTGACGAAGGTGAAGAATCGGACCAAACTGTCCCACAAGGCAAGTCTGCTTCGGCGTCTGCCGCGACGTCCAAGGCAGTTGAAGTCTCGGGAGTGGTTTCTACAGCAGGGTCTGCCCCTGTTGAAGCTGCTCCACTAGCCTCCGTGTCTTCGAAGCCGGCTCCGACGGTTCCGACGGCTGTTGTACCAAGCGTGTCTTCGCGCGACGTTTCGATGGAGATTAATGACGATGGACATGCTGATGACGATCGTGGAGATGACGTGGATGACAACGAACCTTCGGTGGATGATTCTCCTGATGCTCCCAGTGGTGGGGATGATGTTCCGCCACCTACCGATCATTCAAGCACACTCGATGACGAAGATATTAAAGATTCCGAGAGAAATTGGAGCAATCTTGGTCCAGCTCGTCCTCCGACTCCACCTCGGCCCAATCCTTCGCCGATGATGACTTCCCCAATCATCGTTGCCGGTTCGCCTCCTTCGCCACCAGCAAGTCCCCCAGCACCAGCATTTTCTCCTCCTGTTCCAGTGTCTCCTCGTCCGCCTATTTGGACTCTCGATGCTGGACCTGGACGCATGATTACGGCCACCTACACTTCGGTGCCGCGTCGTGGTGGTGCACCGTCGGTTGAGCCGTTGCCTCACCGAGTGTTGTCTGGTACTCATCCTACGGTGCCGGCTTCGTCCACCCTGCCACCGTGGGCTCTTCCGTATGTGGACATGGGGTTTACCAAAGCAGGCGCCAAGAAGTGTTTCGAGCGACTCTTGAGCTTAACGCTTCCCGAACCAGCTGGTGAGGTGACTGTGCGTACAACATTGGAGGGTCTCCAAGCGTTCTTTGATTACTCGCATCCTGATCACCCGTACCAGCAACTTCGGCAGCTCTATCCCCTTCAAGCTTGTCTCTTTGACACTGTCGACTTCAACCCAAGCGTCCCCATCTCCAAGCGTGCTCCGATTGAGACCCGTCTCAAGATGATCTGGGCGAACCTTCGGGGGGACGGCGGTAAGCAAGGTGACCTCGGGTTCGCGATGTGGGAGCGTCTCCACTGGCTTCCGTTGGCTGGTATTGAACAAGGTCTCGCTGAAGAAGCTAAAAAGGTTGGCCATGACAAGGAACGTTTGAAGTAACTGAGAGCTCTGCTGAAGAAACTCTTCAGCGAGCGCGACCGTCGAGCCGATCGTCTCCGCAACAAGTACCGTGAGCAGTACATGGCGTGGAGTCGTGACTCGGTTTCCTCTAGTGCTTCCAGCGTGCCGTTTATTCGTCCCGAACTGCTTTTGGAGCCGTCGAAGCCGTGGTACCCCATTGAAAACTTGTCGTTCGCACCTCGGACATCTGACTGGCTTTCCGAAGTTCCGGCTCTCGACGCTCGTCAGTCCTGGCGTACTGGATGGATGAATGCACCGCATCGGCACCCGTACAACACTACGTACTTCCCGTGCCAGCGTAATCCGGAGCTCTTCAATCCTCGTGGTACGCGTTTCGTGAATGTGTACCGAAGCGTGGTCGTTGACCCGTCGCTCGATTCAACCGAACTTATTCCGACCTGGCGTTCGTTGTTTAACTCGTCACCGGGTACTCCACGTCCCGCTCTGGCTGCTGCTCCTGTTGAAGCTGGTACCGAGGATTCGCAGGGTCCGGCTTCAGCTCCAGCTGCCGAGGCTCCGGTTCATGATGAAGAGGAGAAGGAGAGTGGTGACTCGACTTCGTTGGCACTCTTGGCCACCGCGGCCAGGCACTTGGAATCGATATGAATCCTCGCTGCACATTCCACGACGCTCTCCAGCATCTCATCTAACTGTTGAGGTGTCCCGCGTGACTTCGTTTTTAGTGGTCGCTCTCCAGTCGGCATATATGTTTTCTATTCTTAATCCACTTCCACAGCGTAATCATGTTCATGTTGTTCTTCAAATGCATATACAATTTGTTGTTGCAGTAACGTTTTTCCTCTGTTACCACAGGCTGCATCGCCCTGTGGACAGTTCACTCGTGATCCAGTCACGCTAGTCTTCGTCCGCCACTTGCGCCATCTGCAGCCGATTCTCGCTCTTCTTGGCTCGCAAATAGTCGTACAGCAGACCTCCACATGACAAGTTGGATGCTGGCTCCCAAGCTGGATCTTCATAGCCCACCCACCTGACTTTGAACTCGCGTACAGCACGCTCCGTGCTCGTCGACAGGGGTGTTCTATCGTCGAGGATGGCCTCGACTTCATATTCACCGGCAACTTGATCTGGTTCCCAGCTGTCTTCAGGCAGTAGTTCCTCATCGAAGTTGAGTCTTGCTTCATTAGTCGCGTCAAGTACCAACCGAGTGCTCGGTCGACTGTTGAACTCGTTGACAGCCTTGAGTCTCGACACATGCACTACTGGGTAGAAGCGATACCCACTTCGGTCAGGCAGTTCCAGCTCGTACGCAAACTCTTCCACCTTGTGCTTGATCCGAAAAGGTCCATGCCATCGGTGAGCTAATTTCTTCGTCAAGCCCGGTTTGACGCGTTCCATGTACAACCACGCCCGGCTCCTAATCTCAAAAAGAGATCTCGGTGAGGCTCTTGCAGGATCTTCCATCTCTTCCGAAGCTTCTGAAGGGTCCGCCGAGTCTTCGTTTCGACTTGGTTGAGGTACAGCAGCTTTTTCCGGTCGACTCAGGGCATCATTATGCTTTTTTGCCCTTCGCTCCTTTTCTACAGCCTGATAATCCTTGGCCATAGTGAGGGCGACCTCATGTTGTCGATTGATCTCACGCCGCCACGCCAGTGCGTCAGACTGCTTGCCGAGGCCTCGTTTGAGTGATGACGACATTGCCCTCAACGTCGACTGAGCATCCCAACCGTGAACGAGGTAGAACGGCGTTTCTTTCCTCGTAGTGTTTTGAGAAGTATTAATAGCAAATACTAGCTTCTTCGCGATTTCGTCTCAATCTTGCTGTAGAGGGTCTTCCACGTACACCCGTACGGAACCCATCACTGACTTCACCGAGCGTTCCTGCTGTCCATTAGCCTGTGGCCGATAGCTCAAAGTCGCTCTTGATCTTGACTGCATCATCTCTGCAAATGCTTGGAACACCTCGCTCATGAAGCGTGGGTCACGGTCGTGCCTTATCAGTGCTGGGGCTCCGAACCGTCGGTACACACATTCTTCGAACACTTGGGCAACACTCAGTGCAGTCGTATCTGACATAGCCTTGGCAATAACGAATCCCGTGAACGAGCACTGAAATAGGAGCAACGCCGTGTTGCCCCTGCGAGATTTCGGTAGTGGGATCACAAAGTCCATCAAGACGATCTGGAAAGGTCGTTCGGCTAGTACGTTGCCAGGTGAGTATCCACGAAGCTGCGGACGGCTTTTACTCGAGCTGCAATCTGGACATGACTTCACATGCTTCTCCACGTCAGCGTACAAGCCGATCCAATAATAATCGGACTTAACGCGATGGAACGTTCTCACCACACCTTGATGTCCTCCTTCCAGCGAGTCGTGACAGTTCTGCAAGACCTCTTGAATCATCGTTGTTGGTACCACAAGCCGCAGCTTGGTCTCCTCTTGCCAACCGTGGTCGTACCGACGATTCAATCCGAAGTAGTAAAGCACGCCGTCTTCTGACAATACGAACCGGTCAGCATATTTCCAGGAATCTCGAGCTTCTTTGTAACTCAGTTCTCCTGCTTCGCCCTGAAGTACCTTCTTGATGTTAAACCACTTCTGCTCCTCGTCTTGTGCTACTAGTATCCGTCTGCGTCGTTCCCGCTGTATCGCTACCGGGTCAACATCTTCTGCATCGGGAAATGCCGCTGGTATAGTCTTGTGAGGATGGTCTGGCAAATCTTCGCCGAATGAATCGTCGGTGGACGTCTCTCGTCGTTCTTCATGCTGTTCTTGAGCTTCAGAGACCTCCTCCGAGTGTTCATCTGCAAACCTGACGCGTTTCTTGGCTTTCGTCTGTCGCCGAGTCATCACTGCCATATTACCATAATCGCACTTTGGTGAGCTGTAATCAACCACGAAATTTTCGAAAGTTTTCCACTTTGAAGACTCGCTGCCTGACAGTACATGTACTTGACGTTCTGCTCCACGTGACGAAACATCTACCGAGTCTTCATCCGGTTCGTAGATCATTTCCTGGATGCGATTCGGCGATGCCAATTCCGACTTGCGAGTCTCAGCCAAGATGACCCGACTGACCTTCGATTCCAGCGCTTCAGTGGCTAACGAATCCGCGGCAGCGTTGTATTCTCGTACAACGTAGAGATATTTAACTGATCGAAGCTTGGCCGTGAGTTCCTTGTGAGTATTCAGCAGCGCTAGCAAAGTTTCCTTCCTGCATGCGATCACCCCTAGTGATTGTTGAATCGCGAGCCTTGAGTCACCAACGATGACTAAATCCTCGGCACCGTGCGCAATAGCAGCCTTGACACCGTTTATCATTCCTGTGTACTCTGCCTCATTTACCGTGGTGGCCGAGAGGTAAGCGTTTGCAGCAATCACTACCTTCCACTCAGGAAGGCTCCACAGCACCCATGAACAACTCCCTTAGCCACCGTACTTCTCTGTCTTTGCTGATCCGTCAAAAGACATGACGAATCCGCTGTAATTACGGGAAAGCCTGGCGTACAGCAACGCGGGGTCCATTCGAATAGTCGGGGAACCCTTGTTTGGAGGTGCCACCGGCGCGAGCGAGTCTTCCAGGTCGACGAAACTCGTGATGCTTGACTGGAGGAGCTGTGCGAAGGCGACATCCTTCTCCTTCACGCGCTGCACCTTCAGGTGCCACTGCGATAGCAGCACTGCGAGCTGGACCGCGCGTCCGAATAGAGACTTCGACTTATGCACCCACTCTAATGTCGAGAATCGTGTATAGACATGTAGCGTCTTTCCTGCCAGCTGGACGTAACAGATTTTCAACAGCAGAAGTAACGCCAAAACTTCCTTCTCAGCAGGATGGTAGTTCATCTCGGCCTCCTTAAGCACCCGACCGAGGAACCGTACGGGGTGTAACTGCCTTCATGTGCTTGCATTAGCGTAGTGCTCAACGTCCATCGAA
>NW_003303466.1:7670-21443 GCF_000142945.1 Phytophthora infestans T30-4 | reverse complement strand
TAACATGGAAGCCGTATTCTTCGCTGTCGATCATGTTCTTGGTCTTAATCAGCGGGATTTGAGCTTCGTGCGGTAATTGCGCCGCACCGTGAAACAGGTCCAACCGGATCCCAGCTGGGATCATAAAGTCGGTCCCGAGTACTACGTCGACGTGCTATCACCCCACTGGGTTCTGGATAGCTCGGTCGATCAACTGCCGAAGTCTGAGTTGCAAGCCATTGTTTGTAGATTTCACATTCACGCTGAAAAAGCTCGCGGTCTCTACAACCTTCGTAGGCCAACACTTGCCAGTCTTGATACTTCTTGGACTCCAGACGCACATAGCCGTCACCTCGTGGCAAATCCCCATCTGGAATCCACATCGCGATCGAGTCGTGTGCTGGTAGGTACACAGCTCGATCAGACACGTTGGTCAATCGAATGCTCTGAGGCCGTCCACGTCGAAACCTCGTCACTGACGGGATTAGCTTGTTCGTTCGACGAACCCACAGTACGTGTTCTTCCAGCCCGACTTGACGCTTCGCTAGTCGATATTCTCGCCACTCGTGCGCTTGAATGTCCAAACGCTCGGGTGGCCCGGCGTTAACATGGAAGCCGTATTCTTCGCTGTCGATCATGTTCTTGGTCTTGATCAGCGGGATTTGAGCTTCGTGCGGTAATTGCGCCGCGCCGTGAAACAGGTCCCAACCTGATCTCAGCTAGGATCATAAAGTCGGTCCCGAGTACTACGTCGACGTGCTAGCACCCCACTGGGTTCTGGATAGCTCGGTCGATCAACTGCCGAAGGCTGAGTTGCAAGCCATTGTTCGTAGATTTCACATTCACGCTGAAAAAGCTCGCGGTCTCTACAACCTTCGTAGGCCAACACTTGCCAGTCTTGATACTTCTTGGACTCCAGACGCACATAGCCGTCACCTCGTGGCAAATCCCCATCTGGAATCCACATCGCGATCGAGTCGTGTACACAGTTCGATCAGACACGTTGGTCAATCGAATGCTCTGAGGCCGTCCACGTCGAAACCTCGTCACTGACGGGATTAGCTTGTTCGTTCGACGAACCCACAGTACGTGTTCTTCCAGCCCGACTTGACGCTTCGCTAGTCGATATTCTCGCCACTCGTGCGCTTGAATGTCCAAACGCTCGGGTGGCCCGGCGTTAACATGGAAGCCGTATTCTTCGCTGTCGATCATGTTCTTGGTCTTAATCAGCGGGATTTGAGCTTCGTGCGGTAATTGCGCCGCGCCGTGAAACAGGTCCAACCGGATCCCAGCTGGGATCATAAAGTCGGTCCCGAGTACTACGTCGACGTGCTATCACCCCACTGGGTTCTGGATAGCTCGGTCGATCAACTGCCGAAGTCTGAGTTGCAAGCCATTGTTCGTAGATTTCACATTCACGCTGAAAAAGCTCGCGGTCTCTACAACCTTCGTAGGCCAACACTTGCCAGTCTTGATACTTCTTGGACTCCAGACGCACATAGCCGTCACCTCGTGGCAAATCCCCATCTGGAATCCACATCGCGATCGAGTCGTGTACACAGTTCGATCAGACACGTTGGTCAATCGAATGCTCTGAGGCCGTCCACGTCGAAACCTCGTCACTGACGGGATTAGCTTGTTCGTTCGACGAATCCACAGTACGTTTTCTTACAGCCCGACTTGACGCTTCGCTAGTCGATATTCTCGCCACTCGTGCGCTTGAATGTCCAAACGCTCGGGTGGCCCGGCGTTAACATGGAAGCCGTATTCTTCGCTGTCGATCATGTTCTTGGTCTTGATCAGCGGGATTTGAGCTTCGTGCGGTAATTGCGCCGCGCCGTGAAACAGGTCCAACCGGATCCCAGCTAGGATCATAAAGTCGGTCCCGAGTACTACGTCGACGTGCTAGCACCCCACTGGGTTCTGGATAGCTCGGTCGATCAACTGCCGAAGGCTGAGTTGCGAGCCATTATTCGTAGATTTCACATTCACGCTGAAAGAGCTCGCGGTCTCTACAACCCTCGTAGGCCAACACTTGCCAGTCTTGGTACTTCTTGGACTTCAGACGCACATAGCCGTCACCTCGTGGCAAATCCCCATCTGGAACCCACATCGCGATCGAGTCGTGTGCTGGTAGGTACACAGTTCGATCAGACACGTTTGTCAACCGAATGCTCTGAGGCCGTCCACGCCGAAACCTCGTCACCGACGGGATTAACTTGTTCGTTCGACGAACCCACAGTACGTGTTCTTCCAGCCCGACTTGGCGCTTCGCTAGTGGATATTCTCGCCACTCGTGCGCTTGAATGTCCAAACGCTCGGGTGGCCCGGCGTTAACATGGGAGCCGTACTCTTCGCTGTCGATCATGTTCTTGGTCTTGATCAGCGGGATTTGAACTTCGTGCGGTAATTGCGCCGCGCCGTGAAGCAGGTCCAACCGGATCTTAGCTGGGATCATAAAGTCGGTCCCGAGTACTACGTCGACGCCTGCACTATGCGCCATTACCCACATCTCGAACTCGTACACCATCTCCTATCCAAGCGTAATCTTGACGCACGCTCGCCGCGTCGTAGCCACCTTGCCTTCGTTAATACCTTGAATGTCAATGCGGCGTCCGTGATCGGGTACATCTCGAAGTCGCAACTTCTTGGCGAAGGCGTAAGTGATCACACTAACGTTCGCTCCTGTGTCGAGGAGGATCCTCGTTCGCTGGTCGTTCACAGCGCCTTGCACCAGAGCTCTCATTCTGATCCGTCGGTCGAATTTCTTGGCCGACCACCACCCCTGCCTCTCGCCAGGGTTCAACTTCATCATCTTGGAGTGACCCTTGGGCTCGTTTCGTGCTGCACTCGAAACCAAGCCGAACGAACCCTCGCTGGTGCCCTCATCAGAATCAGCACACTCCACTATCTCTCCAACACCTCCACCGAGGATTCTACTCCTCTCCTTTTCATTTTCCGTCGCGTTCACACTTGTTACGTATTTATCAGGCGGTTCACTCTGCCCTATGAAAGCAAAGATACACTCTGCTTCCATTGAAGGCTCGGTTAACTGTGGCAGCCCGATAGGGACCAACCCAGTTGTAGTTGGCGGGCTGCCTAGCTTTAAGTGACGTTCTTGAACGACGGCCTTGAGCTCTGGCGGGAGGTCCTCCTTCGTGCCCTTAGTACGCACGAATTTGGCAAGGTCTTGGAAGTTGCGGAGAAGTTCGCATTGTCCAGCATCGTGGATTTGTTTGCAGAACTTGCACCGCTTGCTACAGTAGTGGGCGGAGTGACTCATGCCACCGCACACCGCGCATGGTCCGTACTGTGGGCGTCGGTTGTCGCGGTTGAAGTCACGTTGGTCCTGATTGAACCCACGGTCACCACCTCGGCGATCTTGTTTGATGCCATTCTCGCGATCAGGCATGTTTCCACGCGGCTGACGGTTGTCTGAACGTGCGTAGGTGCCTTCAGCAGCTGCACGGCGCTCATTTTCGATAGCAGCGGCGATGTATCGGTCGTTTTCATCCAATGAGAAATCACCATCCGTATTATCGGGCTGAAAGTCGTTGTACTCATCTTGGACATCGTCGTAAGCGTTCGGATCTTCATTTGAATACTCGTTGCCCCCTTGAGCAGCTTCACGACCTTCTAATTCAGCTAGTAGGTCGTCCACCGTAGCTTCAATGAGTGTCGCTCTTGGTTTGTTGCGGCTGTCATCGCGGCGACGGTCATCACGCCGATTGTTGCGGGCGTATCCATCGTCACCTCGCGCGTCACGACTCTTGGAGTATCGGTACTCACTGTCACGCTTGGCCATCCTCTCCTTGCCCTTGAGAACATCTTCGATGATCTCTTCGAGCTCGTGAATGTCGGCGACTCGAGCGTGGTAGAGACTCTCCACTAGCTTGTCATCGTCGCATGTTGCCAGGAACTGCTGTACGTGTTCTTTCGCGTCGCGACCACTCTTCTCGAAGTGTAAACGGGCGGTCCGAGCGTAGCCATTCAGCCTGTTTATGTAGTCGCACAGATGTTCATTTCGTTCCCGCTTTGCCGAGTAGTAACGTGACAGTGCCGTCTGAGTGAACTGCGAGCAGTAATAACGGATGAACGCGTCGCTCAACAGCTTCCACTTGCGCTTCGTCTTCTTCGGAAGTTGACGGAACCAATGAATGGCTCCGTCCCGGAAACTTTGCTCAAATGGAATGCACCATTTGTCGGCATCGGTGTGGGTTCCAGTCATTTCACAGACGAACCCACTGAGCCACTGCATTCAGTTCTCGCTCTTGTTGCGAGAGCCTGAGAACGGCGTGATGCGATCCAGCGGTCGGTGCGAAGCCATTTCAATCCTCGGTGTCGGGTCCACGTCCTTCAGCGTCGCCAGCTCATTTATCTGACGCATCAACTCGAGTTGAGGATCTTCCTCGTCGAATGTACGCACCATAATGTCATCGTCACTGGACGAACCATCGCTGTCGACTTGACGACGTCCGGCACCACCTTTGGGAGCTCGCGCACCGCCTCGGCGACCGAACGAACCCTCGTTACTTGCGTAATACGTTGCATACGGCTCTCCGAACGTGGCGTAACCATGTTCGAGTCTTGAAAGTACGGTGAAGCTTCGGTAGTGCCAAAGGCACCACGCTCAGCTCCACGCTTGGTCGGAGGAGTACGAACGAGTCGTTGGGGTGTCGGCGGCAGTGGAATCGTGGACAGATCTTCATCTTGAATCATCGGTCGGCTCACCGGCTGCTTTCCAGCGTTAATGCCAACAGCACCAAACGCCTTCCGAAGCTTCTTCTTCCATTTCTGGAGAGCAGCTCCGGCTTCATGTGGACTCCAATCTTGGAGCGACATCGTCGATGGGTACGTCTCGTTCTCGAACCCCAGCGACAACAGTAGCGAAACTGAATCCTCGGCAACTTGGCTAGTCGAAACCGAGTTGACTGGGTATTGAAGTTCCTGCGCAAGCGCAGGCCAGTCGGATTTTTTCTTGGGGATGGGCTTGAACAGCTGCATCCACTCATCATTCTGCATCAGCGCTTGTACGCGGTCGAAAACGCGCTTGGCGGCTGGTGTATCACCGTTGATAGGTGGGCGAGGTGCCTTCAGCAATGCTGAATGCTTTGCACTCGCCACCGAAGGTTTAGAACCCTCGGTCCCATCGTCATAATCTTCGTAGGCGGGTTCCGGTCCCACAATATCATCGAGCTCGTCGGCGAGGTTCCTCAAAAGGGACCTGGTCGCCCCGCTCAGCCCCGATGATAGCGTGGCCGTCTCCGGTGTCGCTGCGCCTGGCTCTGGAGCCGGCGTCATGTCTTCGTAATCTTCATAATCGTGGGCGTCAGGACCGATGTTCGCTTCGTCGTCGAAGCTCACTGAAAGATCGGTGGCGGCTGCAAAGCGCGCAGCCGGGCTTGAACTCTCGTTGCGAGCCCCGCCAGACTTGGCAGGCGTAACTGGTACCGTCGGTTGTCCTTTCGCCATGTTTCTTGTCTTTTTCTTCTTCTTCTTCTTCTCTTGGTAGCTCGTAAACTGGAAGGCCATACAAACAGTTCACAATGGTCACAATCTGTTCCCGGGTCGCGGCACCAGTTGTGGTGTTGGAAATCCCACGTGAGCTCTAGCTACAAATGTAGTTAGGATGTTCCCACAACAATACGTCTACTAGGATAGTAAACGATCGTTCGGGCGGACCTGAAGATCCCAGTTCTGCCCTTGCACCGGAACAAACTGGACCTTGTAAGCTACTTATATAGGCCAACCAGTAAAATTAAGAACACGCTACTAACACGAGCAAAGCTAGCAGGTGTTTTGAATCCTCGTGGTCCCAACAGCGGAAGGGTACCAGGCACGGGTAAGCCTTTTACGAGATCACCGAGTGTTCAACACTCGGTAGGAAGAATAAAAGGGAGGCAATTCTAGCACTCCCAGTCGTGCAAATAGGCAACAATAAGCCGTCACGTAAAACCTCCCGATAATAATCGGCCAATACACAAAGTCTCTTGGCCTTGCCGAATGAACCCTCGCTACAGAGCTTCGAGTTCACCGACAGGCATAACACACTCAAACAAGCTTGACCAGACGCTTACCTTGAAGCCGGACGTCGCTCTGTGTGCTTGAGTGGAAATTCTGTTCTGTATTTAAGCTTACCCTTCCGGGTCTTTTCCTAATAAGAAGTCCTAATCAAGTATACAAATATCAAGTGAACACTGATCCGTTATGGATCTTCTTGCATGCCAAGCGTCGTCTGCATCGTCGCATGAGCATCTTTAACGGTCCGCGCCCTGTCCCAGACGGTGAACGTGCCTTCCAAGGGTCGCTGAGTCTTCCGCGAACTCATCCCAACCGCCACTGAGGGTTCGTACCGTAGATGGTCCGCTGAATGCGAATCCGGCCAGTCCATTATTAATAATAAGGACAGCCTGGATTCAGTGACATATGGCCGTACCCAATACTCGTTGAAAGCTCGGGGGTGACGCCGTCGAGTCCCTGGCACCTTGGCGTCTTCGTACATCACCTGACCGAGGGTTCGTCGCTTGAACAACTTGGGCGGTACCACGTCTTTGTCGACGGGTGATAATTCGCAGCTACGGAGAAATCACTACACCACACACACCCCTTTCACGCTGCTGTAAATGAGGGTAATCAGGAAGTGATATTGACGTTAATGAAGAGCAAAGTCAGCTGAGATGCGTTGATCTAGCATCATCAAAGGTGAAACCGAACTGGCTAACAAGATGGGTACAGTGCTACCTGTTGTAGCATGAACACTTCCCCGCCACGTAGTGGGCATTGGAATTGTGGTGAAACCAATTGCAGCTCGATGTTCTATAAATCGTTTTGCCCAAAGCATTTGTCATTTCGTCAGCCAGCATCGCTGTCGTTGGGCAATGCTTAAGCGATATTAGTCCGCTGCTGTGGGCATCCTTGAATAAGTGGAGCATGGCGTCAACTTGCGGTTTTCTCCGATGTATCGCTGACTTACTGTCGATTAGTACAGGAACGTTTGCGTCTGTGTTCGAGAGCGTGATAGCTACCAGAAACATCTTGACCTAGACAATTTCTTCATAACCCATCGCACATGCAACGAACTCGGCAGTAGTCGTAGGACATGGCGACTTCAGTTTGTCGTTTACAGCCTCAATAGACAGCACAGTTATGGACAAATGCTAGAGCACCCAAAATCGAGCGTCTGTCAAGAATGTTGGAGATCGTTTAGCTTCGTCCAATGTCAGTGGCTACCTTAATATATTGCCCATCACCAGGAAGGCGGCTCCGATGTTACGGCTAGTTATTCTTTCTAATCGTCGAAGGCGAGTAAGCTCGGTATTATCCCGGCCAAAAAGGCTTGGACAAAAATGGTAATATATTTTATCTTAAATTAGAGGAATGTAACTCCGCAACCGTAGAGCCGATTTCGTTGTGTGTCCCCTTAATAGATAGCTTGGTGTCTATTTATTCTCGTAAGAACTTCACAGCATCTAATAATGTTCACTACTTTTCAAATGGTCGCCGGTAAGAAATTGACTGCTGCTGAGAAGTACTTGGTTGTGAAGACCTACGAGTTCCTCCGCCAAAAGAAGGCCTCTGCACCGCATCTATGGAAAGGAGGAGTTCGTTATCATGTCAAAGAGTGTTTAGGCTTTGCTACGGGCACCATTTCAGCTATATGGGCGCACTGGGAGCAGCACCACGACAAGAATTTCACCTCGGTAGGCTGTACTTCATATCATTTCAGTTATTATTGATATTTATCATTTCAGTGGTCGACAAATTAATTATGACAGATGGAAGGTCCAAAACCATCTGGGAGGCCTCCAGAAATACGAGACAAAATATCTGCAGCAAGGTGATGAATGCGAAATTGCATCGGAACCAGAGGGCAGCAACGAGGACACGGAAGAGGATGACGCCGTCGATGACAATGAAGCTGTAGCCGATTAGGAATATGAACGGGTGACCCGTTGTATGTTCTTTAAACTCTAGATATTCTTTTGACGGGTTCTTTTTAACAAGTTTATAATTTTCTAACAATCGTCAAATTGCGGTAATATTTGGAATTTATCCATCCGGTTCTGAAAATCCCCACCTGTTATCCCGGCTCTGCCAATGAATATGCATGCATGTTAGTACGTGCCAAGCCCACAATTGCAAACAATTCTGCAAGATATAGAGCCTTTTTTAAACGGCCGATTGGGAGATCAATGGTTGCAGATACGCAAAAATAGACCTCAAAATCGGAATCTACGCCCGATTTTACCCCTTATATCTAACTATCGTTATGGGTTTTGTGAAGGGAAGGGTTACCTTTTTTGGACCAAAGTTTGTCCAAGGTTTGGTGGCCGGGATAATAGTGTCGTTATTTCCCTCGACTATTTTGGTAGACGCTCCATCTGCACTCCTTCCCCGCATTGTGCGTCTGTAGTGGTGGTGGCTCCCCTCGTTGGGCTACGTGAAGAGGGTTTATCTCTATGGAAATCATTGGCTTGGCATTTTGGACGGCGACCCAAGGAATTATACGTCACAGCTGTGTACAAAACGAGCTCCCTCTTCTCGAATGCAGACAAAGTACCCTCTTGGTTGGTCGTCATGTACACCTCGCTGGCCAACTGGTTGACACTTGAAAAGTGTACTACATTGGGCGGGTGACAGCCGGGCAGTCACGCTCTCGCTGAGTCTGTGCGATTCAGCAAGATCGGGAAGATGTCCGTGATACTTTGCGTAAGGAGTAGGTGACGGGTCACTGGCCCCTTTCAGCAAAAATATAACCTGGAACCTGAAAAAAAAAGTTCCAAGCTTTGTTTTTCCCATGCGTTCAGCAAATCTTCCCCTGGAGGTGCTGCGTGCTCTCCACAATCATTCTGGCTATATATTCTAAGAGGTCGCGGCCCATGAACGTCGGACTGCTGCTAATGCTTCTCTTGGAGGGGATTCCTCCTCCAGCTGGCATGGGCGGACAAGCAAGACACCTCATCCAGCAAGCGTACCAAGCAGAACTCGATGTGATAGCCGAAGTAGCAGCTCCAAAGGATCGGGAGATTCTCGCGAAGCAGCGCAGCTCACACTGGGCTAAGATGTTGTTCTCTTCGCGCATCTACTTCGATGGATCGATGAGTAACCTATTTCGCATGGATAGCTCTACAATTGGCGCTTTGATACGGACTGTGACCCCCCATCTCACAACAGGAAGAATGGCACCAGATGCTGTGTTGCCTCCAGTGAGAGTAGCTGTCTTCTTGTATCTATGTGCTCAGGGCACATCGCTGGAAGCCACAGCAGATCGTTTTGCCATTGGGCCATCTACAGTCTCCGGTATCGTGCGCGAGGTGTCGTCCATTGTATGCCAAGAGCTCACGGATTTAGTAGCTTTCCCCCCTTTGGTACAATGTGCTTCCCATTTTACTGAGTTGTGTGGTGTGCCACAGATTGTGGGCTGTATTGATGGATCACATATACCTATTGCTCGACCTAGCGATGATGGAGACATGTATTACAATCGAAAATGCTGGTATAGTGTAGTATTGCAAGCCGTTGTCGATTGGAGGGAGAGGTTTTGCGACCTGGATTGCAAGTGGCCAGGACGCGTAGGTGGCAGTCGTGTGTTTCGCAACAGCACATTGGGTCGGGTGTTTCCCAGTGTGTCTGCGGCTGCGGCAAGTGTGACGATACCGACTGGAGATGACACCCATGTAAATCTGCCACCGTTTTTGCTAGGAGATTCTGGCTATCAAAATACCAATTTCTTAGTGACAACATTTAAGCTGGCGGAGACAGAAGATGAACTTTGCAAAGACCTCAACGAGCATCTTACTCGCGCACGTTACCGTGTAGAATGTGCGTTTGGACAGCTCAAATGTAGGTGGCGCATTTTGCTCCGGGGGGTCGATTTGGACACGGAGATTGCTCCAGACATTGTGTACGCTTTGTGCATCATTCAAAGCTTCCTAATGGACTACAGTGATACTGTCGCTATTGATGAAGAAGAAGTAAAGAGTGTATTGCAGGAGTACGAAAGAAAAATCCCACAGCCTCAAACGGAGCTCGAGCCAGCTATGACTAACAACCTACGAGAAAAACTAAAGCAGTGAAATTCCCTGTTTGTGAAGAATAGTATTCTGTAAGCTCAAGCACGGTCTGCATTCCATAGAACCACCATACCTTAGCTCTTTCTTATCTTGCTTGGAGAGATCAAACCACTCAGCCTTCCCAGTGCTGCCTTGCACTCTGTTTGCGCTTACATCACTGATGAAACGATACATCTCACGCAGTCCTTGGAGTTTATCTTCTATTGCCTTCTTTGAACGCTGAGTCGACGGGACGGCAGCTTGGTAAGCAACGAAAATGCGCTCGTTAAACATCGTCGTCTTCTCGTCCTTGGCTCGACCACTTCTGTACACAGCGCGCCACGCGCGCACCAGAGCAAGGATCGTGATGTCGGTCCAGTTGCGCTTGAAGTCAGAGATCGCAGGCTCTAGAGCTCGCACAGACGCAGGTTCCGCAGAGCCCAGGGGCTCTGCCTCGGGCTCTCCGCTTTCCATGCGCAGGCTGAAGGGGGGGGGTGAAAATGAGTGCCACGGAGAATCTATCCAGTCTCACAAGTTCCACGTTTCAGGGACCTCTTCCGCTCCCTAAACTTTGGCACTGAACCGAGGTTTACTTGGAACTTTTAGTGACTTTTTTTGCGGTTGGAGGAGAAAAAAGTGGTATGCTGAAAGTGTTTTCCCTCGAACCTAGAAAAAAACTTCCAGGTTAGAGGTTCCAACGTTTTGCTGAAAGGGGCCACTGCGTGAAAATACTAGCTTTTGGAACGTGATGGTCATTATCAGAATGGCGGGGTAGAACGAACTAATCGGACCATGATTGAGGCTACCTGAACCATGCTAATCCACTCTGGAGTACCTTGGACGACCTTATTACAATGGTGACGTGGGGTATCCTAGTCGCTCCCCTTACTCCGTACTGCGTTGATCTCGAGAAAATCCAAAGTGGCGTGACAGATGCGTATAGCTCTTCATCCTCTGACTATGCACCCATTCTCATGGATCCATCCGGAGCCAATGAATTTCCAGTCGCCTACGTTGTCTCCTGTGATCCCACTTGGCTAGGCACATACTATTATATCGACCTCGATGACGAGAACATGGCCATAAGTCCTGCCCCTCCACTAGTAAGACCAAACGTTTAGATAACATACAAAAACGTTTCATGTCGCTAGCGTTTTTTCATTGAGATATTAAGAAAATCTTAGCGCCTGGGCGTAGCTGTTCATGGCGATGGCCCTGTCAATATCGTTCTGGGACAAACCGCCGCAGTCGTGGGTGCTGAGCGTCACGTTGTACACGTTAAACCACTCCGGGTGGTGGCCCAGTTGCTCGGCTAGCAGCGCTGTTCGGTTCATGAAGCCCCAGGCCTCGTTGAAGTCACGGAACTCGAATTTACGGCGAATGGCGTCACGGTTAGGCACCTCTTCCCAGGCGCTGGTGATCTGCTGGAAAGCAGCGGTACGCTGTTCCTCCGTCAGCAGCGTCGTGTAGACATTCCACGGTGAAGCAGCGGCGTAGTGGAGAGCTTACGGCGCTGCCAATCGTGAAGCGCGTAACTACCCACAGTGAGGAAAAAGTGTCAACGCTGCGTCCACGCATTTGAGCGACCCACAGTCGATACACTTCGGGGCCAACTGCAGCGTTTCAAGTCAGAGGCCCTGGTCGTGCTGATGAAGATGGATTAGTGTGTATCGATGGAAAGTTGTGGGTTCCTGGGGAGGCTCGGGGTTGTTGCAACGCTATGTATAGTGGCGCTTTGCGGACCACATGGACATCGAGGCAGTAATGTGATGTTTGCAGCGGTTGTAGCTTGCTTTGCTTTTTCACCAATGCAAATGCGACAGTTAACCGATTCGTACGCGGGTGCCTCGTGTCTGAACATGTGAAGGGAGGAAAACTCGTTCAGCGACTATGGGGGCCTGCTACTACAGCAACTAGTGCATACATCTGGATCACTTGGAGCTGAGCGAATCCTACTGCCCGACGTGCTACGCAGCTCGTCCACAAGAACGAGCTAACGCACTATTGTGAGCTAATCACAGCTGACTCTGCAAACAGCACCACGGCTACTACTGCCATTTGTGACTGGTTCAAGCGGTTCGGTCTGCTGGAAACATGGGTCTCCGACAACGGCAGCCATTTTAAGACTACCCTCATGCAGGATGTTGCAGAGAGACTAAAAGGGGGTCACGAATTTGTCCCAGTATACTCTCCATGGATACACGGAGCGGTTGAACGCGTCAATCATGGCGTTCTGCAAGTTCTACGCGTTATGCTCATGGCGTTCAATTTGGACACATGCAACTGGCCCTATCTACTGCCCCTCATTCAGGCCAATCTCAACCATCTCAACCACTCGGCTGTGGTCCCGTGGGTGGGCACGCTTCGGTTGAGCTGTTCACAGGCCTACCGGCCCCCGGACACTATGGTGTTTCCTGTTGGCAGTGGGCGCGGTGTCGAATTTTCTGTACTAATCCTGTCCTAACTGTCCTACAAAATCCTTAAATACGTCGTAAATTACTGGAATAGATTGCAAAATGTATCCTAAAAAGGTTCTAAATCCGGAAAAACATTGCAATCCTAATACTGTCCAAAATTAAAAACCGGTATTTTCGTCGGAAATTTAGGACATATCCTAAAACCTATTTCGAGTCGAACTTGGGATTGAGGTTTTTAAAAGTTAACGGGAGCCAATCATGCAGAAACACATAGCTGTTTTAATTTTTATTGTCACTTGACAACTTTGTCCATGGAGCACAAGAACTACCGCTTCTGCAAGAAGCGCACCGTCCCGGAGACAGGAACAACCTATTTCAGCTGCGTGAAGTTCCGGGCTGGGTGTCCAGCACGTCTTGTAGTCAAGAAGGGGGGCACTATCATCGAAAAAAATATTCACCGCTGCGACCAAGAAATTTTAGAAGAAGTCGCAGACGTACGCCACGACATGTCTTTGGAGCTGCAAGATCGCGCCATTAAAGACTTCGCTGTTGCACCTGGTGTTCTGTGGCAGCGCGTCTTTGATAGTTTCCGTACCAAGCATCACCCGTCAACTATCTACGGTATTGCGCGTCCGAGTGGTGTTACGATCATCAAAAACGTACGCCAAGGTGCCACCGGTGGCGATATTTTCCGTGCAATTGAGGCTGCACCGGTGCGAAGCATTAGCGACTCAGACCCGCGCCCGTTCCTACAATTCAGCATGGCTCGCCCCACCACCGCCGGCATACAGCGTATGCTCTGCTTTGGGCATCCGGACTTACTGCGGATTCTACGGTACCCTCAGCTGACCTTTTTTATTGATGGTACCTTTTCGGTGGTACCAAAAGGTTTCTCGCAGTGCCTGATTGCTATGGTCTACGATCCTAGTGTCGACGTATACGTGCCACTACTCTACGTACTCGTCAATTCGAAAAGCCAAGAAACGTATTGGCGAGTACTAGAGCAGCTCATCATGGCGTCCGACCGCCAGCTGGAGCCTCGTGATGTTACCTGTGACTTTGAGCTTGCGCTCATTAACGCTGTGATTGAGCAGTTCCCTGCAGCCAACATTGTTGGCTGCCTCTTCCACTGGAAGCAGGCTCTACGTAGGAAGATGATAGAACTGAAGATTCCCAAGGAACAGATCGCAGACGCCATGAAGTCGGGAAAACTGGACGTGCTTACTGTCATTCCTGCCGAAGAAGTGCTGGACAAGGTACGTACTTTTGTATTTTACTTACGGAAAATATTACTAAAATAAAATTAATTTTTTTTGGCAGGACTA
>NW_003303466.1:0-6112 GCF_000142945.1 Phytophthora infestans T30-4 | reverse complement strand
GGCCGCATCTACCGCAACGATTGACACGTTCGGATTTGTCGACGATGCGACGCTAACCATCTACTTATGGATGAGGTGGATTATCCAGCGGAACCTGCCGATCACGGAGGTAGAGAACAAGCTAACACGCGACGTGGTGAAGATGAAGCCGATAACTGTCAAGACAATGAAGCTCTATATGCGCTATGTAGCCGGCAAGGTTGGCCAGGCAATCGCATCTGAAATGGGCGAGTCATTCGCCCTGATGTTCGACGGCTGGACGTGTAATTCGTTACACTTCCTGGGCATATTTGCCGTGTACGTGGCGAATGGAGTGCGATACCAGCGGCTCATATCTCTGTTCACCAATGGACCGAAGGCCAGACAGCCGATGCACACTGTGAAACACTTGAGTCCATTTTAGTGTGTGTATGTGAAAGAGCTCCAGTATGTGCGTTTCTATAGGCGACCACTGTTTCGATCAATCAGTGTCTCGCAAACAAAATCGGCGTCCCGCTGATTGGCTGTTCCAGCCATCGCTTCAACCTTGCAGTCAATCGCTTTTTGGAGGATTATCAGAATCAGATTAATATTATCCAAGTTTTGATGATTCAGCTACGCCGATCAAACAACGCTGCAGCCTTTGCGAGGGTAACTCACCTCAGGCCTGTCAAGGCGAACGTCACGAGGTGGTCATCGACTTTTGCAATGCTCGAGCGCTACATCAAGATTCGAGACGCTATCCTCGCTGTTAGTGCTGTGGAGGAGTATGTGCCTCGTGGCAATGCCCACCACCGCGTTTCCGCCGCCGTGGAGAAGCTTAAGGAGCTGGACAGCGTCTGCGTCAGGCTACAAGCCGATAAATGCAGCATGGCGGACGTTCGCCTTCTTTTTGACGCGTGCACCGCCAAGTACCCGGTCATGGGTGAATATCTCAGTCCAAGCGCGAATATCATTCACTCACCGGAGTTTGAAGATGCAATTGTTAAGCTTCAGAACGATCTCCCGCTATCTTCCAGCGAGCAGCATGCAGTGGAGAAATTTGTGGTTGAGCCGGGAGAACCTACCGCTGCCCCAATTGCCCGTGTCGACTTTGCATCCACCATTCTTCGACAGGCCAAGAAGCAGCGCTGTACGCCTCGTGTTGCGACCCAGTACGACGAGCTGCTGCATCACACTCCCCCCACCAGCAACGCTTGTGAGCGTCTATTCTCTGAGTGCAAGCTGGTACTGAGCTCGTTGCAGTCCTCAACTCTCCCGGTGAACTATGAGCGGATGATGTTTTTACACGCTAACGATGTCATGTGGAACAGCGCGACTCTTCTTGGCTGTTCCGGCGAAGATGAAGGACAGGTGATGTAGTACAGCTCTCGTGTTCAATGCTTTTTAATACTTGCAATAACAACTATTGTCAGGTCTCGTATTGCCATACATATTACGGAGAGGTTACTACATACAATACAATTGCAAATTGTATTTGCCATGCCCTGCGGAAAATGTCGTCTTGGGGGACAGTGTTGAGCGCCAAAAGGCTCAAGTTACCAGACGACACTGCGTCATGAACATGCAGCCAATTCTCGGTTCCAATCTTCCCAAGCGTGAAGACCTAGCGAGTGACCAGGCAAGGCGCGTGCTCCGGGGCCAGCGGTGGACGAGCGACACGCAGCAAGGCATGCATCAATGGTCGAGTGGCACTTAGCACGAATCAGGCGTGGCTGGTGGTGTGCTGCGACAATAACGATTTGAAGATATCAGCGAGCAAGGGTGCAGCAGGTGCTGACCCATGACGCGTGTAGCAGGACTGGCTCTTGCTCGAGTAGGAATGTTAATGCGATTCTCACTATGCTACTCGTTTTAGCGAGCTCAACTCGCTATACCCCTCGCTTCGTCACACTCCGCGCGTGGGACACCGCTCTGACGTCTTATCATCGACTTACTACCCTCCAGTGAGCTTTTCATCAACCTCGTTCTTACCCCTCCACGCGGATATTTATGAAAAGGCTGCCGCCCATACGCGTCTCTCGTTTTCTTGGATTTTAATTCGTCTACTTCCGCGTTCTTGCGCTATCAGCCCTCATCTCTAATTAAAAGGGGTTTGAGAACATGCTCTATGTATTTGTGCAAAACAAAATAGACTTAGCTTTAACATTAGGAGGCTATCCAAGAACGTTACCTGTGATAGCATTTCGTTCTAAACGTTGTTTTAGGACATATATAACATTTTGGGATAGACTTCACCCTTCCGTTACTAAGGCTTGATAAGGAAGCATGTGGTTTTTTTCACATGCTTGATAATCAAGCATGTGAGGATTGTCATAGAATGGGCGTTTAGTCCGTTTAGTTCCCGGTGTACAGGGCTTGGGGTCCTAACTGTAAAGAGAAAGTTCCTTGGAGATACGCTGTCGTAAAGACAGTGCTTCAAACGAGAGGCCTCTGAGCCATCCGTTCATTCTCCAAAACCAAACGCGGGACCAAGATGCCTCCCCGCGGCGTCACACGCGCTAAAGCGGAGGCGTTCCTGCGTCGTCTCGACGGGAAGGAAGGCGCAGAACGCGCCCGGCTGCTTAAAGAGCACCGTGCGTATGTCGACGGTACGCGTGACCGCGATGCTGACTTTGGCGACGACGTTGCGGGTGAACCGCTTGTTTCAGCTCCTACGTCAGCAACGACTGGAAGGCGGCCATGGATGACAGTGGCTTCACGCAAGCCTCCTGCTCCAGCTACGTACCAGAAGAAGGGTGCATTAGTGGGGTACTACAACTTGCTGGCAAGAGCGCCGCGATTGAAAGGGAAGGCGCCTGTCGCAGCATTGTATGCAGAAGAGCTTGCTGCCGATGCTGCTTCTGCTGATGAGGATGGGAGTGACAGCGGAGATGAAGATTACGTGGAAACGGGAGGACCAAGGAAATGACGAAGCTGAGTTTGACATGGCGACAGCGGCAGAGATAACAATACCGAAGAGGGCGGCGAAGAAGAAAAGACCGGCAAAGGCGACTGGCACGACCAAAGCAAAAGGTAAGCGTAAGCGCGCAGCATCGAAGAGCTCAAGAGCTGACAAATCAGCGCGGACAACAAGTCCACACGTCGCTGCTGATGACGAAGCCGACAGGTGAGGAGATCATGCGTTTTGCGTACGATGTGTTTCTCACACTTCATGTTCGTAATTGCTTGCAGCGATGCGTCTGTTGGTGGCGATTTGGACTAAAGTGACACGTCGCCATCTCCGCCATGTGCAACAAACACAACGCAGGCAAATCGTGGACCCATATCGACATCGGAAGGTGCTTACTCTGCGCAACAGACTTCACCGCTAACGCCACCTCGATCTTCGGCTGCCAGGTACGGTGTCACCTGATGGATATCAAGCATGTGGGAGATTTATTTCTGACAGCATGCTGTATATGACTGTTGGTTCTGCAAGGTCATTGGATATGGCTACTGTTATTCACGCAACTGCGGTTCCCACAACCCCGCCTCCTCTCTATTCCCGTCAAGATTCCCGTCACTATGATGACATCTACGATGGTGGTGCATTGGATTCGGATTACGATGATTCAGACACTGGGTCAGCAGAATGGTACGAGGACATGGACGATCTTGAAGATGTTGTGGATGCTGAGATTCCAAGCGAGAGCGACACGGAGACGAGTGATGAACTGTCACTAGATTCGCCTCCAACTGGCGATTCACCGAGTTCTACACCTGCTGTTGGCGCAGCTTCTACAACAAACCGTCGCGGGGGACAGCGACATCCACGAAGTAAGGAGGAGGCCGAACGCTGGAAGGGTATCATTGACAATTGGCGCATCGTAGAAGGGTGATTTATCGAATATAATAGATACAAAGCTCGCTACAGCTTCTTGAGAGGAACATCTATTCTGTGGGGAACATTCAAACTAACCGGTTTCATCGCTCAGTTGCAAGCCCAGCTACTACAAGTGGGGTCAGCCGAATTTGCAAACACGGTAAGTAAGGTGCTTATTCTGCTTGTTGTTCTCCTTGCTAAGTATTACTGTATGTGTCCAAAGATGTACTCACCTAGACTAGTTACACTTTCACTCGATCCAAATACAGCCACACCTGCGATCCCACTTGGATTTGATGTGGACGGGCGTCTTCGTTGTGTCGATCCGCTCGATCCTGTATCGCACTCCGCAGTCGTTCGTTCACCTGGGATCTAGCTTGCCGGTAGTATTTCTGGACTTGGTATCGCCATCGCCTTGGATCTCGGTTTCTCTTCTTGGTGCTGCATACTGGGATGGCCGCTTCCAGGGTGGATTTGGGATCCCACCCATGTACCAAGTAAAATGGGGTATCACCCCGGATCCTGTCTTGGGCGGTGTTCATCGCGAAGGGGAGTCGTTCTGCGTACTCATCCCAATCCCTCTGATTCAAATCCTGGACATACATCTTGAGTGCCCTCGTGATCGTCTGTACCATGCGCTCGGCCGACCCGTTAGCTTGGGGACGATATACCATGATTGCTCGCTGTCTCTGCCCCAGGATCCGGTTGAATGCTCGAAAGAAATCAGACATAAAGCCTGGCTCCCGATCATGTCTAATCATCTCGCTAGCTCCAAATCTTCGGAAAACGCACTCCTCGTACGATTCAGCAATGGTCTGCGCAGTTCTAGACGCACTAGCTTTGGCTACCACGTATCCGGTAAACAGGTCCACCCAAATCAACAATTCTGTGTTTCCTTTGAACGACTTGGGCAACGAGGGGATATGATCCATGGCTATGATTTGGAAAGGGTAAGTCGCTTGAACATTCCCAGGTGACCCCCTTCGATTGTTGGCCTGCCCTTGCCTGTCTCACAATCCACACATTCCCCGACATACCGTTGTACGCTCTTGAATAGTCCACTCCAGTGAAAACATTCCCGGATCCGTTGGTAGGTCCGGCCAATACCCTGATGTCCGCCTTCCAAGCTAGCGTGATAGTGGTGTAGGACATCCTGTTGTAAGGTTTCCGGCATCACCAGTCTCATCAATCCATCCCGATCCTCGTTGACTCTCTTCGTAGGGGGGCAATAGAAGAGCAAGTCATTCAGATCCACCGCGTAATCCGTAGCGAGAATGCTGTAGGATTTGGCATCTTCCCGACTCAGATCCCGTACATCCCCCATCAGATACTTCTTTAGTCCTAGGATCCACGCTTCCTCGTTCTGTGCTTTGAGGATCCGCTCGATGCGGACTCTCTTCACAAATGTTTCCTCGAGAATTTGGGGGCTGGATCCAATCCTTCCTCTAGACCTAGTGACGGCCATCACCTGGACTGTCCTTTTCCCGGATCCCACTACCACCACTTCGTCTAGTCGGTTCAATGTAACGAGATCCTGATGCTCGGCCTCTCTCTCCACTTCAACACCACATTGATTCCGTAAAGCGGCGCTGGCCAAGCTATCTGCACCGGCATTCCAATCTCGCTTGACATGCACCAACTCGTGATTCATCCAACCACGCAGGTGGATCATCACTTTCTGCCGTAACAGTGTTAGGGCCGGGGCCTTGCAGTCAATCTCACCTCGCACCTGTCTGATCACCAAATTTGAATCCCCACAAATCACCAGCCTTTTCGGATCTTGTCCCTTTAGTAGATCTAAGCCCAGCAGTAGCCCGTTATACTCCGCTTCGTTGACGGTGAGGCCTTCCGCATAAGTGGATCTGGCCCGTACAACTTCCCATCCAGGTAGTCTCCACAGTATTGCACTGTACGCCCCGCCTCCGCGTCGTACGCGAGCGGATCCATCGATACTTAGGACGTACAGATCCTCATCTGCCTGTACCGTCGGGATCGGGATCTGGATCCGGCGTTTGGGCTCTTTCTTAGGAGCGACCCTAGTCAGCGCCTCATCTATCTTAGCTCGAGGAGTGATGCTCGCGGCCAAGACCTCCAGGATCTCGTCTTCCCCTTTCGAGCATTTCACAATCTCCACTGTCCAAAGCGAGAGTAAAGCTGCCCACTGTCTCAAACGTTCCTTGTAACCCCGGCCGACTTTGAACAGCCAGACTAGCGTAGAGTGTCGGGGTCAGGGGTCCGGATGGATCTTCCCACCCAGCAGGTTGTAATTCAGATCCAACACGCGCAAATGCGCAATTATCTTTTTCCTCACCGCTCCGTAGTTCAGTT
>NW_003303465.1:65611-68460 GCF_000142945.1 Phytophthora infestans T30-4 | reverse complement strand
CAATTCATTCTTGATGTGGTTCATTGGAGGTGAGGTTTCCCACTAGGGGACGCCCGTGAAGCTCCTCGTATCTTCTTGCACCATACTCGTGGCAGTTCGCCCCTTCCCTTGTTTACACACGAGGAAGCCGCGAACGCTGGCGGTACTCGTAGTTCGCCGGGAGGAAACGCGGCTCGGAGCTGTTCGCACAGCTGAGCCCAGGATGTGAAACATCCAGGGGATGTTGCTTCCCGAGTGTACACCCAACGCTAAGCACGACCGCTAAGGTTGGAGAGTGCAAAAGCAACACGCAGTTGCTCGGTCGAGATCAGAGCCGCGTCCATCGCGAGCTCTACTTCTCGGACCCAGAAGTGAAGGTTCTCGCCTTCCTTCCCTTCATACGGCTTAACCTTCAGCCGTATTGGCTTCGGGTGAGGCGGGTTTGCTTCCGCCGCCGGAGCCTGCAGGTTCTCCCGCACATGCGCGATGAGGCCCTGCTCGTACGCGTCGAATGCATTGACGCGCTCGATCTGCTCAGCCGGTCTTGATACCACCAGGCTCTGCAGGGCCTCCATCCCGAAGACGCCTGCCATCTTCCGAACCGACTCGAACTGAGAGTCGTTCATATGGGAGAAGTCGTTCCTATCCATGGCAACGAACTTCGGAGAGGTTCAGGTAGTCTACCCGCGGTGGCGTGGATTGACTACAAGTGCTTACAAGTGTGACGGGGTCACACAGCACCTTGCGCTAGAGGAAGTTATCTTCCGAGAGTATACAAACTCTCAGTGAACGGCAGTTCAAAGGTCCCCTCTTTAATTAAAGAGAGCGAAGTGACCTAAATAAGGTAGATTGTAAACTGAGTATATTTAAAGGTAGGTTAAGCTTGGGTTTAATACAAACTATAAGTTACCTATAGAAATGCAATGTCGTTTGACCAATGGTTGGCTTTGAACGACCTTGGTACCTTGTACCAAATATCCCGGAGTATGACGTGTCATACTCCTGAAGTGTGAAGTGTCACACTTCATGTAACCAGGGTACACTTAGGGCTACGTACCCCGTTACAGATTCCGTGGTCTCTCTCATGGGAAAGCCTACACACAAAGGCAAGGGCTTCGATCAGATTGTTAGCGAGACCGGTCTGGTCAGCTTGGCAACCAATGGCCTGGGCACGCGTATCATCATAATTGATACACTGACGGGTGCTCAGTGGTGAATATACGACACGTTCACGACGGTCATGGGCATGGGCTGGAATAAACTATAATATTTTCGTTAAAAACTTTTAATGAAGCAGATAAACTTAAAATTTAATAATTTCTTTCCAAATTTCTCAGGAATAATTTTGTTTTGGGAACACGACTTACATTAATAGTTCTAGCTACCCTCTACTACCATTCATTCATCCCACGTCAAGCTGCGTGTAGATTATCGCCTCTGAGGCCAAGTACCAGCTTTCTCATCATCGCACTCGGATGCTCCCGCGTCACTTGGAGATGCTGAAGGCAACATGCACTTTTGGTCGGCGAAAACGGTAAGTGAAGTTGAATCGCCGGTCCGCGTAGTGCTTTGTGTCGATTCGAATATTGCTTTGTTGTTGTGCTCGACGTATTTACAGTCCTCGACATGTTAATAGAGTGGTTTAGCAGAAAGCTACGAACGTGTGACGCCCGGTTTTTTTTGTGAGGATTGCCAGAGACGAGCGTCACACGTTCGTTCAAGTGATGTAGCTACGACTGATAAGCTTTCTACAAGTCGTATACAAATGTATATCTATGCACTTTAACATCCGAATACTGTATACTTGAGTGCATTTTGTGCCCATTATAGCACTGCCGTTGGTTGCGCACTGGTCGGGCGATGCCACGCACCGTGCTATCAATGAAGCCGATACACCTGTCGATAGGACTGCCGCGTGCAAGAAGCTTGCTGCACTTAGCGTAGATTAGGTCCACCATGAAGCGAAAGATCAGGCACAGCGCACTGGGCGTCCTGCCGAACATCACAAAAGATCCCCGTACCGTCCAGGGTACGCGAGCCGGCGCAGCAACACACAGAGCCCCTCGACTTCACCAACGCGAAGGCGGCTCGGTAGCTTGTAGTCTTCCTCAAGCCGCAGCGCCTTGTGCAGCCGAATTACGTCACGCTTCCAGAATCGGAAATTAAAACGACAGTCTCCGTCGCTTAATGCGTTGAAATTGAAGCTGCCCTTCAGTGTGAGGACTGGTCGTGTGAGCTATAAAACTTACCTGCGTGTCGAGCGCCAGTGCATTGCAGTCTGCCAGTGTCCGGTGCCCCCATCTACGAGCCACCGTCCACTGCCAGTGTCTGCAAAGACACATCCCAAGGACACTCATGCGCCTGGCAGTGCAGCTTGCGGCTGCACTACAACCGGCTACACTGAGTACACATGCGTGCAATGGCGAAGGACTATACCAAGGACTGTATGCACAAGGACATCGTTGGCTGTGCGCTGCCAAGATGGTGTACTCAAACGAGAGTGCATTTATCTAGAGTTTAGTATTGACTTATTTGCTATTTGTATACTAATCTACTTTTGCGGTATAGCGGTGTTCTGGCGGAGGCTGCTCCACACTTTGCGTTTTTGACGCCTGCCGCTCACCAGAGAGCAGCAGAGAAGAGCAGCCTCGCCAGACACCGCAGTCCTGTCGCGGCCTTTTGCCCGGCACTTACGTGTTTACGTTACTTCCAGATTAGTTTCCTAAAGCTGACATTTAAGTGTATTTACATTTAAATGGCTCCTACTCTTAGAAGCGATCGACACATGGAGAACAATCCCCCCGTGACGAACCCTACGTCACCACTGGTTATGAGCCCAATCAGGGCGCAGTCTGCGACTGACGTGGCGA
>NW_003303465.1:61479-65371 GCF_000142945.1 Phytophthora infestans T30-4 | reverse complement strand
CCCCATTTTTCTAATATCTTGCTCATCACCCATATGCATGAAATTACTGCACCAGAACATAGAAATAATAAAGCTTTAAAATAAGCATGATTTGATAAATGGAAAATTGCTAAAGGGTAATTTGATAATCCACAAGCAAAACTCGAGAAGAAGGAAACCACGGAGAAGGCGTTCCAAGTGAATGGGAACGCAAGCAAGTTCCGAAACGGCCGAGGGAACGGTCGGAAGTGGACCGCTCCGAAGCGGAACGTTGGTTTCAAGGGCAAGTGCTTCAACTGTGACCACGTGGGCCACATGAAGCGGGACTTTCCTGCTACGAAGAAGGGTAGCCAAGACGATGCAGTGTTTGCAGTTGGTGGGGAACGCTCGACCGGGTGGCTGATTGATAGTGGTTCGACGTCGCACATGACCCCTCACCGGAACGACCTGTTGGAGTACAAGTCGTTGGACACTAGCATGGAGGTGACGATTGCAGACGGCAAGAAGCTGCACGTCGCAGGAACTGGAACGGTCAAGTTGACTGGTTTGGACGGTAGACGCATCCGTATGGTGGACGTGCTCCACATCCCCGGGCTCGATAGACGCTTATTGTCAGTCGGAAGCTCGCGGAACGCGGTATGAGTGTGGAGTTCCAGCGTTTCAGTTGTGTAATTTGGGGACGGAACGCTGCAATAGCGTCAGGGAAGAAGGTCGGTAAGGCGCTCCTTTTGGACTGTCAGCAGGAGGAGGCCCGTTTCGTGGAATACGCCGGTCCTGACAGCGAGTGAGAGCTTTGGCACGCTCGCATGGGTCACCCCAACAAGGACGCACTGACGAAGACCCAGCGTTCCACGACCGGTATCCCGCCAGTAAGAAGGGGGTGCGAGACTTTGTGCGGTGGATGCATGAAGGGAAAGCAGACCGTGACGGCGTTCCCGTCACGATCACTGACGAAGACAACGCGTGTGTTGGAACTAGTACACACAGACGTTATGGGACCAATGAGAACGCTCTCAAAGGGGGGTGCCAAGTACGTGCTGACCTTTGTAGACGACTACTCAAGGTATGTCGTGACATTCTTCATGAAGAGCAAGAGTGAGGTGGGCAGCAAGCTGAAGGAGTTCAAGGCGCTGTATGAAAATCAGTGGGGGGAACGATTGAAGTGCCTGCGTTCCGATAATGGAACGGAGTTTGTAAGCAAGACGGTATTGGAACTCTGTCAGCGGAATGGCATCGTGCATCAACGCAGCGTTCCATACAGCCCTCAGCAGAACGGTGTTGCGGAACGCATGAACCGTACCATCATGGAGAAGTCTCGAAGCATGCTATACTACAAGTCTATGGCAACGGAGTGGTGGGCTGAAGCGGTGAGTACTGCAGTGTACCTTATCAACCGTTCCACGAACACATCCAACTCGGATGTCACGCCATATGAGTTGGCGTTCCAAGTGAAGCCACGGATGGAACACCTACGTGTGTTTAAATCACAAGAGTACGCTCACGTGGATGACGTGAAGAGAACGAAATTGGAGCCCAAGAGCTTCAGGTGCACGTTCCTCGGATACGCAGAGAACGTAAAAGGGTATTGTGTCTACGACTTGGATGCATCCAAGGTCAAGGTGTCACAATCGGTAAAGCTGGACGAGCGTGAGGTGGGCGGTATCTATGACACGCCGTCGCCAGCTTCTGGAACGATCATCCATGTGACAAGGAACGATGACGACACCGTGGCTCCAGCTCCAGAAGTGGAACGACAGTCTGTTCAAGATGAACCGATGGAAGAAGCGGAAGAACCTGCTCAAGACATTGAGATGGACGATGTTGAACCGGAACGGAACGCAGAGCTACCACAGCTACCCGCACCGGAGGAACGCCGGTCGAGTGGACTGGAACTGGCAACGTACCGCTCACAACCTCCTGCGTTCCAAGAGGACCGGATAATCTTCCATCCTGAAACGGAACGCTCAACCCGACCTCGAGAACCGGTGTTTCTGCTTGGGAACGGCTACGATGACGATGTGGAACGTCAGTCTGAAAGAGGTAGTGATGGACCGCCGTTCCCTAAGCGTCCTAGGATCGATGAAGACTGTTTACTCGCAGAGGCAGTGTTGGCATACGCGGCCAGCATCGGAGGCGTCCCGGATACGCCGAGCACGTACGCAGAAGCTATCGCCAGTGATGAAGCAGCTGAATGGCGTCGGGCTATGAAGGCTGAGTTACACTCTCATTCCCAGAACGGAACGTGGACGTTGGTTCCATGTGGAACGGCTACGCGTTCCATTGGATGTCGCTGGGTGTTTACCAAGAATCGTGACGAGAACGGTCGTGTTATCCGTTACAAGGCACGCCTAGTAGCACAAGGGTTCAAGCAGAAGTTTGGAATCGATTTTTTTGAGACGTATTCTCCTGTTGCAAACATGAACTCGATTCGAGTTGTACTCGCTGTGTGTGTGGCATGCGACTACATTATGGAGCAACTGGATGCTGACACAGCGTTCCTAAATAGTGGTTTGGTGGATTTGGTCTACATGGACGTTCCACTAGGTCTCGAGAACGCTGAACGCATGAAGTGCAAGCTGCTAAAGGCCATATATGGTTTGAAGCAAGCTGCAAGTGCATGGAACAAGACTATCCATCGTGTGTTCCTGCGGAACGGTTTCAAGAGTTGTGGAGCCGACCAGTGTGTCTACGTCAAGCGTTCCAGGGACGCATTCGTGTACGTGTGCTTGTATGTGGACGACATGATCATTGCGGCGAAGACACGCGAAGAGATTCGCGAAGTAAAGGGCGCTCTGAAGAGTACCTTCAAGATGAAAGAGCTTGGCGAGGCAAAGTTCATCCTGGGGATGGAGATTGATCATGATAAGGCAGCTGGAACGCTGATGATCAAGCAAACTCGGTACATTGACGACATTGTAGAACGCTTCAACCAACGGAACGCCAAGATGTTGGATAACCCATGCGCGTCAAACATGAAGCTGTCGAAGATAATGTCGCCAGCCACGGAGAAGGAACGACGTGAAATGCAGTCAAGCCCGTACCATCCCTTGATCGGATGCCTGATGTACATCACAACATGCACTCGACCGGACATTGCGTACGTTGTAACGCAGTTGTCACGCTTCCTGGAGAATCCTGGAACGCAACACTGGAAGGCAGCGATACGGGTCCTGCAGTACTTGAAGACAACTCGGCAGCACGGTATCGTCTACCAAAGTGGAACGCAAGGTGTCAAGGCAGAGGCGCTCACGGACGCAGACTGGGGAAGCAACATTGACGACAGGCGTTCCGTATCAGGTGTCATGGTCATGATTGGGAACGCTCCGGTTGTGTTCAAGTCCAAGTACCAGAGAACGGTTGCACTCAGCTCAGCGGAAGCAGAGTACATGGCTCTGAGTCTGTGTACGCAAGAGGTACTGTGGACACGTGCTATTCTCAAGGACATGGGTCACGAGCAGTGGGAGCGACGCAGTTCTGGGAGGACAATCAAGGTGCTATCGCTCTTGCAAGTAACGCTGAGTATCACGCTAGGACCAAGCACATGGACCTTCGACATCCCACTTCTTGGGGGAGAATGTGGAACGCTCTACGATCAAGGTGGACTACGTCGACACGAAGCGCCAACTTGCCGACATGCTGACGAAGGCGCTTGGAACGAAGTCGCTAGCGTTCCTTCGCGAGGCAAGCGGGATCAAGAAGAGGAACGCCGCTGAGTAGCGATCCTTAACGAAGACGAACGCCGTGCAGTAGCGGTGAGTGGGAGTGTTAATTCACACCGACTCTGCACGCCGGCTGAGCGTTCCACGATGGACCGTTCCCAAACCGGTTAATCTGGTGGATGGCCAGGAGCGCTTGACAAGAGGACAGATCTTATTGACTTTTATCTACTCACTTCGGCATTACCGCTAACAAG
>NW_003303465.1:58968-60574 GCF_000142945.1 Phytophthora infestans T30-4 | reverse complement strand
CAGCCTGTATTACATGTACTTCAAGTGTTAATTCAGCACCTGTACAAGTTGTACAGGTGCTGAATTAACATAAAAAATTGCGGTCAGTTTTGGGCGTACAGGATACCAACGCGTATTTTGTAAAGACATTTTTGCGAATGCTACCCGGTCACCATTTTCGTAGCACCCTCATGAAATTCTAGAATTGCCAATGACAAACATGGCAAAGTACATTCCGCACCTCACCATGGTAGTGACCAGTGGTTACTGACCACAAGTCCGGACACTGCAAGCCATGCAGTGTGAAGGCTTCACTAAAGCCCAAACCAAACTGCACATCAGGTGATTAAAGGGATCCTGGCGGAGGATACATCCCTGATTCCAAACCGTTTGCTTAGCACTAGCAAATTGCTTTTAATAGTACTGTACCAGTGATTCTGTAGCAATTTGCTACAGATACTGTACACTTTGGCCCACTCACTACATTGAATGTACTACATTCACCAATGAATACAGTACACTTTCAACTACCGGTATTGCGCTGCGGACCGCAGCCTGCGGTTGAAGTATTCACATAGGAACGCTCCATCATCACTGTCTTGTCGTCTATCCCCGTACGTCACCGTACCTCATTCCGCAATTTCCATTGTCGACAACAACCACTTCATCCAGCACATTCTTAACATGAACTTCGTTGCCCTGATCGCTGTCACCGTCGCCGTTCTCGTTGGATCCACTAACGCCGCAGCGTGCACGGCAAAACAACAAACTGCTGCTTACAATACACTCGTGAGCCTTCTATCCGAAGCCTCATTCTCCACGTGCTCCAAGGATTCGGGCTACTCGATGATCACGTCCAAAACGCTACCACGGCCCAAGGAGAAGAAGGCCATGTGCAAGTCCTCCTCTTGCAAGTCCATGATCAAGAAGATCATCGCTCTCAACCCACCGAACTGCACACTAACTGTTCCCACGAGCGGCCTTAAGACCAACGTCTACAAAATGGCGCACGATTTCTCTTCTGACTGTAAGAGGCTTTAAGCTCGGCATGTCTGCAATCCCATAATAACCATGAATCTCTTCTACTATTGTGAGCTCCGACCAAATTTGCCGTATTCAATCAGTCACTCGCATACAAATTTCCTGTTATTTTGCCTACCCAAGTTGACGTGTATTTAATTTTATATATTCAAAAAGAATGCCATCCTGCAACTTAAGTCTGTCGTCAGCAACGGCCAAAACGGCAATTAGTCGACAATTCATTACTACCTTCGCTTGGAAAAAGATAACCATTTGTTTTTTTTTGCGCAGCGCTCCGCCTCGTTCATTTGAGCGTTTATTAATTTGTGAGAGGCTGGCTAGCTAGCTTTATGACCGAGAGCTGACAGTGAGAAACTAAGCAAGGCACAGGCGTTCATGCTCCGCCGTGCAACTACAGATACAAAAACGGATCTAAGACGGCAACTACATCGCCACATTCTGAAGGGGCGCTCAGTGGGGCTTCTGGAACTTCAGCGGTAGGCGGTGGGGGGCTGCTCGCTGCAAGAAACAGCATGTACGCATTAGCATTGGCGAGTGAGATAGCGTCACAAGGCAGTGACGTAGGGAGAGTGCCAGCTCGTACTTG
>NW_003303465.1:56047-58868 GCF_000142945.1 Phytophthora infestans T30-4 | reverse complement strand
AACACCAACAAGAGTGAAGTGGTCCAGCTTCACTCGTTCCAACCGGTCAGGGGACCAGTTAGAACAACACTTCCGCGTCGTCCACATCAGCGTTGGCTTCGACCAACCTGACGCTCCGACGTTCCTCCCAGGTCTCGGATGTGAGACCAGTTTCGCTGCGAAAACAAGTGGAATCCTTTATGGATACCAAGCCGAGCGTTGTCAGCAGGGTCCGCGATGCCATGGCAGCGGCCCAGGATAAACAAAAGGAGTACTCCGACAAACATGGAAGAGGAAACTTAAGTGTATTTAAAGTGGGGGGCTTAGTGTTACTAGACACGAGGAACCTACCTCTTGACACTGTCAGCTCTGTCGGCAGCAACAAGCTGAAGCACCGCTTCATCGGACCATTTGCAGTCCTGGCCAGACATGGTGCGTCGTACACCATCGACCTGCCAAAGTCAATGACGACGCACCCGACGCTCTATGCTGGACGTCTTAAGCGGTACTTTGATCCGCAGGGGGTTGCTGACTCGCAGACCCACCTTGGCCCAGCTCCTCAAAGCGAGGGCCGGTCACAGACGTCGACGAGGGCGTCGGAGCAGGCGCCCAAGCCTCGGTCTGGACGGCAAAACTGCGGTCAAGACCGTACGCAGGAGGGGCTCCGTACGAACGGACCCCGGAGCCATACGCCGAGTACGCTGAGTACGCCGGGTACGCACCATACGCGTACGTCTGGGAGTGCGTCGAAGGCGGCTCCGGACGTGGCAACAGAGTGTGGTGTAGGGATTTCCAGACTCGACCCATACGCCAACCTACTTTAGGTCAAGAATCGGCTCGGTCTGATAACCCAGAGCTTAGGTACAAAGGATCACGGTAAGTACTCGGCGATCTGTCCGGATATGCTATCCGGATAGCCGCAGAGCTAAAAAAAAAAAGGGTCGGTAGAGATCCGAAACGACTTCATTTCACTAGATATTTGTATAAGAAGCATAGGATTAAATAGGAAGAGCCGAAAAGGCTCCCAGAAGATAAGAGAGCAGATTTTCCTAGTCCAAGACACGTGTACACTTTTCCGGTTAGTCCCTGCATAGGGCTGGATTATGCCTGCCGTCAGTACTCGAGAGGCATAGCTTGTAGGGTATTGACTGGTAGCGCCAAGAGATTAGGTCGGTCCGGGTAGGACAAAGTCTCGCTACGCGCGAAAGAAAGCCCCGCATACTCAGCGGGCCGGTACGTCGGATAGCCCGGGTGCCGTAACACTTCTAGCCGAGCAGCCTCTGCGCTCGGTGACCTGTAAAAGCGCTCGCGCGCCGTCGTCCATCCTTTGGTGGAGGGCACAGGGTTGTGAACGAGCTCAGCCGAACCAAACTCGGCGGAGCCTCGGAAGTGATCTGGCTTGGTTAGTTGGAACCGAGTGGAAGCGAGCCACTCGTCTGTCCCGGAAGGGCCGAACCGCGAGGGGACCACCCTCTGCGCAGGCCATACAACCGCCGACCTAACTCGGCGATTTGTTGTGGTTTGTGTAAGGAATCCACATCTGACGGTATTTGTGTGTTCTACTACACCACAATTGGCTATTTTATTCCATACAAAATTCAAGTTAGATCGGATGCATTGTCACATCCAACCATATCACAAAAACATTAATAGCCATATAAATGAACATACTTCGGTGTCTATCATTTTAAAGTGCGGTAGCACCTCTACACCTTTGCCAATCCAAACTGGTGGTAGTGTAAACCAAAACGGAGTGAAGTAACCGAAGTAACATCTAAATTTGAGGAATAATTTTACAAAATTAGGTTTTAGAGCAATGTAGATTTAGTGTAGTGCAAACTGGCAAGAACGCGAGTGACACATCCAGCAATACGAACTACGGGCTCGCTGCGGACTGAGGTACACACAAAGATGTAAGGGGGCGTGAACCTGCGTATGGGCGCCAGAACACGAGAGTGTGGGTGCACACAGTGACCTCTCAGCTTGTACAGCCTGCATAATCATCGAAAGAGGGACCAAGACGGCCAGCAACCCGACTTCAGTAGACAGAGTACATCAAGGATCAGAGCTTTGGGCTGCGCTTGCAGATGTTAACCGGCCGTGGGGAATGGAAGGAGAGGGGTTGCAGCTCTGAGTTTGCGTCTCAAAAACGGCGCTTCAGCGATTGACGTGCCATCAAGCGCTCGTGTTGGGGCTGCTTGCCTGGACGGTCAGCGTTAAGAAGAGTTCGTACACTTATAACAACGTCCGGTGCGGGGCGCTCGTGGCTATAGCCAATGCACTAATGTAATGTACGTGGTGCATGTGCAGTACTGTAGAAGACAAGATACTCTTATCGAGGCGACCATCGACCAAGAAATACTTCATCATTTTGCTTTACACTAAATCCGTATTGGTCTGGATTAATTTTGGGGATTTCTAATTTTTTAAAAAAATAAATTTCTAAATAAGGGACACTCCGTTTTGGTTTACACTACCACCAGTTTGGATTGGCAAAGGTGTAGACTCGCACTCTAACAGCATAAACGCAAGCTCACTACTAAAGCAGCGGTTTTTGCACGAAAATTTAAATAAACGAGAATCCTGGTAAACTGAATGAAATAATCAATTTTGCTAAAATATGTGATTTCAGTAAAAAAAAAAAACAGATTCGTGAATTCCTCCCCTCTTTTTCATTTTGGGGTTTTTCTTACATAATTTAAAATTTTAAGCAGCTCCTTTAATGGCTTAATTTGCTTCTCCTTCCAAAAGAAGCCCAGTTCTTCTTTGCTGTCAAAACGCCCTCGGATGAATCTTGAATAACCCAGGTGAACGAATAATTTAATTTAACGGCTGGGCAATC
>NW_003303465.1:49906-55947 GCF_000142945.1 Phytophthora infestans T30-4 | reverse complement strand
ACCACGGCTGCTACTCGATCTCCCATCGAATTGATTCCACGCCTCCAAATTCGTTCGACAACTTGGCGGCCCACACGGAAGTACGCTGCAACCCGAACGATCTCTCCATGTTTGACCACTTCTCCCACGCTGCGAAGCAGTAAGGTCTCCCAGACGGCCTGGCGCTCACTGTCTGTGATCTCCCCCAGGTGCCAGCTTACAAAATGAAAGCTGGGAGGGGGGTTGGGAAAGCGCGGGAGATTCGAAATCCAAAAAGATCGGCATAGAGAGGGTATTTTGTTGGGTAGGCTGTAATATAATTTGAAATGGTTATCTTTTTCAGAGCGGAGGTAGTACATTACCTTTAGGCACGGGCAGCCGATGCTATCTCGCTCAATTCAGCTTACAATTTGTGCTAGCTGAATGTTGAGCGGTCTGATTGTTTTTCTTTCTGGAAGTATCGACGCTAACTTGCTTCGGCTCTCCTACGGTATCGTGTGGCCAGCAAAGACAAGTGGTAAGCTAAAGAAGAACCGCTACTGCTCTGTCGCGTCTAGAGTTTTATTCATTTAGACCAACATCGTGAAATATGTTAATTAATGCATCTTCGAACTGGTCTCCAGTAGTAGATAAATTATGTCTGCAACATGGGAATATAAGGTTTTCCGCAATCTAATTTTATTTTGAAGTATCGAGGCGATCTGGTGGAAATATATACAGCACTTGCGACAGGGAAGCTCGCCTCAAGTTGGCAACTTGAGGCGAAGTAACTTGAAGTACCGTATTTATTTTTATCCGGAAGATTTGCTTCAAGTTGCCATCCACGGATGTTTCAAATTTACAGAAGGTTAATTGTTATAGTAATAGTACAGTACTGCACCCCGCTTTCGCGGGGGTGGACCATATAGGATTTGCAAATAAATCTTATTTTTGCCTATCCTTTTTTGTCCTTTTTAATGGATTTAAGAATCATCACATCTGGAAGTTTATCAAAGATCCAAGGGCGCGAAAACGGGGTGCAGTACTGTACACCTTTTTTCCCATTCGAATCAATGATTACTGTCTGCACCTTCAGAAAACGCATATTTTACAGCTTTAAACTAATATTCAAACTAGCACAAAACTTTTCTTACTGGGTTGTTGCAGATTGCGTTGTCGGATGGCAATAGATAGATAGAATCTCTCGCGCGACAAGGGCGGCCAAATAGAGAAGTGGGCCTCATTCACGCGTCGTAACCGTTAAATTTGAAATGAAGCTCTCCCAGATGTACCTGCTTTACAAACTCTAAAGTAAACTGAGCTCTTTCTCTCTCATTAGTGAATAGTAAATCGAAAATGACGGATATTGTTGTTCAGAAGTGCTTTACTATTGATTTGGTATGTCCCGCCAAGGTCGACTGAAGAACGATAACAGTGACATTTGCTGTTTGCTCCTTGATTTTCCCACCAAAAGAGGTGGCAAACGTTCAGATCCATCCGCATTGCATGTAAATGCAATAGTAAAGCGTTTTCTTGTCAGCCAGCCGACCCAATTTGAGTCTAACTGACCGAACGGTTCGACTTTGCAGTCAGAGCTTCCAATGGTATGGCTTCGAGTAGGTGTTTGTGCTTTAGGATGTTTCTAATCGTTGTCTTTTATAAAGCGCTGTAGCTGAAACACGTTTTGTGCCCACAACGCAAGCTGGGCCTGGCTCAATGATGGATTTTCGGTTTTGTGGCGGACCTGCCGTCACTGCTCATTCGTTAGCCTGCTTCGCAACCTAAAGTGGGGCGCTCCATCGAGGTAGCAGTGCGACGTGGGTGGGACCTTAGTGGGCGAAGGTGTATGCGGTATTGCATTGTTTAGCGAGGGATTAATAAATGATCGCTAGCGGGCAATAATTAAGCCACTTCAACGGCAATGACGGCCACCCGTCGTGTGTACCTTATATTGGGTACAACTCCTGGCACTGATTCCTCTTTATAATAATAAAATGTGGCTGTTAAATACAGAGAGGATCGTCTGTATTTATGAGATGTGTCGTATACCTCCTCTTCCTTCAAGGGTCGGGTAGTCCGCGGCTGTTCAGGGAGTACGGTCTTGTTCAGTGGCTGCAGGAACGGTAGATAGGAACACTAGAGAGTTGAAAAAAAGAAAGTTTGTTGATTGGCTTGGCTTCCTCTTGAGTAGAAGGAGGGAAATATAAGACTGACAGCTAACCGGCAGAGAGGCCTAACACCTTCTCGACCTTACATACACTACACTACATATTAGAAAAAAAGAAGGATTCACTTCGTTTGTTGTCGGCCTTCGTGGGACACCGGAGAGCTTCTGGGAAGGGGCTTGATGTCGCGAGGTGTTTTTGGTCCCACGACGCCAAGACACCGGCGTTCTGGGGCCCCCTTACAGGACCACCCTAACGGGCTCGGTCGGGGGCACGTGCGTGGTTGAGTTCAACGGGAGCCACCCTGACGGGACGGCGGGGCGAGGAGTGATTCCAGGGTCTCGAGTCATCCCGACGGGAGGCCGAGCTCCTGGAATGACCCCTCCGTTCCCGGGTACGGGACATCCTCCCCGACTTGTCGTTCGTCGTCCTCGGCGAACGGATCCTCTGCGTACATCTCTTACGTTAGTCCTATAGACTCCGTCGTTAGCAACTTCTTCAGACAGGGGGGGGGGCTGGAATGCTTCGGGTTAGTCCTCGGAGCGGCCCTCAACGTAGTCAGGGTCGGCGGCTTGGAAGTCATATAGCACCTCGACATCGTCGTCGACCCGCAGACGTTCGATGTTCCTGGCCTCGGCCATACTACGTTGAGAAGCGTTGCGGCGGGTACTCGTCAATGCTAGTTCGACCAGCACCTTAGGGAGACGGTACGGAGGGGGCTTCCCTCGTCGTATTGACGACAAGCGTGAGATACCACACCGGCGACCACCACGACAAGAGTGTCGGCGAGACTCCAGCCGGTCCACTCGAGGCAGTAGTTGGTAGCTAGTAGGAGCAATAGTACAGTCCCCACACCCACTGGTCCCAGGAGTACGAACTCCACCAGATCAAAGGCGTTGACCGGGATGTACAGCAGTAGAGACAGGCATAGTAGTACTATCCAGCAGGTGGCTTCTCCCACCGCGTACAGGCGCATCCAGGTGGCCTTGAGAGCGTCCCAGAAAGCGTACCAATAGCGTATGCTCGAGTCTCTTGTACGGAGGAGGACTTCTGGGATGTAGTCGGAGAATGTCACCTTGCTGGCAATCCACCAACTCCGCAACATCCGTCCATAGGGACCATACTTCTCTTCTCCTTTGAGTAGAACAATAGGAGGCACAGCAAATAGCGCACTCCACACTCCATACGCGTAGGTAGCACCCCGAAGTTGACGAAGTTCGTTTGCTTGAAGTACGTCTAGGTATAACGACGCACAGTCGCTCCAAATATCGCAGTTCAACTTGACCACACGCCACACTTGGACCAAGAACTCCCAGGTAACGTTACGTAGAGGAGTCGTTAGGACCCAGACCGTTACAGCCCCTACGTACACGGGCCACAGCTCCCAGCGGGTGTACTCGTAGAAACACTAGCATGAGGCTCCATTTAGATGAGAGTACACTCGGCAAATAAGAAACTGAGTACACCCCGGGCGACCCTTCTCGACGTCATTCGACCTCCATCCGTCTTAGTCGCCACCCATCTGTCAAGTCCAGTAGCTGGGAAAGGAGAACTCCGATTCCTCGTCCTTTTCAGGAGCCTCTCTTGCACCCAATATACAGTTATCACAGGAACCTCGAGAGAGACAGGGCCGGAGGTCCGGGCACCGACGGGCAGTCTTCCTGCTCATTTGGCAATTTTGCCCCGACTTCCTACACACCCTCGGCGCCCTCTCTTCTCACCACCCCAGTAGGGGCACCTCGCGCGGAACGGCCACGCGCCGCCTCAAGGCCGTCTGGAACGTGGAGTCTTCGGACTCCGACGGCTCCTCTTCAGATGACACTCCGGCCGACGAGCGCTTCTGGATCCTCATGCGAGACGTCCTGGCTGCAAATGCTAGCTCCACCGGCCTCGAGCTTCTGGATGACATAGCCGCCGCGATCTTGGACGACACGGGGAAGGCTTCGGACGCTCTGACGGGGCCGGTAGCTACAGTATCATGCCCAGGCCGCCTCGGCAACCGACTCGCGGGAAGCCGCCTCGGCACCCACGCTTCACCCAAGATGGTCGATTTCCGCTCAAGAGCATCAGCACTGGCTCGACTAAGAAGAAGACGGTCACGGAGAGTCCTCGTTCCGGCAAGAAGCGTCCGAGTCACCCGTGGTCTTCGTTCGCGTTACCATTCAAGCTGTCGAACACGACTCCTTCTCCCGTGTTCGATGATCTGAAACGGGTTTACTACGAGGCGGTCGAGCTAGGTCAGGAACCGTACCAGCTGGCGTATCCGTGGCCGGGCTCGCACTTGTGGTACAACCCGCAAGAGTACCCGCACGTGCACGCTTCTCACTGGTGCTTCTGGAATGAGAACCGTTCCAAGTTCTGGGATTGGCAGGCGAACGTCCCGTTAAGGACCTCCAACGCGCAGAATCAGCGGCGCAAGGCTAAGATAACGGCAGTAGTCGCACGCGTCTGGTTCCTGAGTATTTGTATCGAGACCTGGGGTACTTCGGCTTCCTTCGTTTATTCGAGAGTTGCGCGCACCGTCGTCGCCTTATGTGGATGGGAGGACAGCCTGGTCGGAACGCCCCAGACGCCAAGTCCTACAACGGCCCAGTCATCGACAACTTGTCTAAGCTTTACTCGCGTGACTCGGGAGCGTACTCGCGAAAAGTGATGAACGCTCTCAAACCGTTCCGGATCGACGAGGGAGGTTTTACGACCATCCCGGAGTTGTTGGAGCATACCGGAGCCCTGGACCCTAATAGCTCGAAGCTCGACAGTCAGCTCACGGACCGGGCGTTGGCCCTCGTTCTGCTGGACATAAAGTCGAAGGAGGATCACGAACCTCATTGGGTAGGGGACCGTTCGAAGGGGGTCTGACATGCGCTAAGTCACTGTTCGCGTCTTCAGAAGATGACGGCCAAGCTTTCGCGCGAACGGGAGAAAGGAGCTCTTCGAACACCCAAGGTAACCAACCCCCTTAGATGCGTCTGAAGCTGGCTCGGCGGGATACGCGGCGTATGAGCGTACTGACGGCACTTACACGGCGATTTGGGAGGAAGCGAGTGAGGAAGAGTCGGCTTACGAGGAGGATGAAGCCGAGAGCGACTCTGAAGAACTCCGTCCCGTTAAGAAGACGCTGCGCCTTTCTTCTAGTTCCGACGCGAGTTCGGAGGACGACGAGCTTCCCAACAAGCGTCTACAGCTCTCTCACAAGTCTCAGAGGGCGAAGGAGCGCGCGAAGCGTTCCCGTTCCCCGTCTCGCAGCTCTACCTCCCTGAAGAAGCACCGATTAAGTTCGTCGCGCAAGCGGTCCTCTTCATCTTCACGCGCTAAAGGCAAACTCAAAGCGCGCGCTGCTTCGCCAGAACGTTCGGTTTCTCCCTTACGGTCACGATCGAAGTCCCCAGTGCGCAAGAAGTCCCGTCGGTCACGTTCGGAGGAGCGTCCTGCGTCCCGGTCGAAGTCGCCGACGAAGCCCTCGGCCACCAAGGCGAGTAAGGAGTCTAGACGGGACAAGGTAAGATCACCTTCGCACGCGAAGGGGAGTAAAGCCACTTCCGACAAACCAACCGACGTCAAAACGACGACTTCCCCGTTAGCTCCAGCGTCGCGGGACGGTACGCGTAAGCGGTCGCAGTCGCGTTCGGTGTCTTCTTTGAAGAAGGCAGCGTCTCCTAAGGGACGCTCGGCCTCGCGGTCTCCGTCAGCGCCTCGGAAGTCGAGCTCACCGGGTGAGCATTCTGCTCCTAATTCGCCGGCTAAAAGGTCCGACAAAACAGCCTAACGAGAGGCCGTCGAGAAGTTAATGATTCGTACAATTCCAGAACCGTTCCTCACTGGATGAGAGTAAGAGTACTGGCATCGTCTTCCTTTTTAAGTTTCTTTTTGTTTCACCATGATTCGTCCCCACTTGTTGTTTTCGTTCTTCCTCTTGAG
>NW_003303465.1:46560-49806 GCF_000142945.1 Phytophthora infestans T30-4 | reverse complement strand
TACCCAAGAGAAATTCGCTGTTCGCAATTGTCGCGAACAGGTTGTAGTCAAGCCTGCTGACGGGAAAGCAGTGCCACGTCGCGCGGCGCGAGATTACGTTGCCGTACACGTTCGACGGCTTTCGCAGCAATGACGACTTCCTCGTGATTGAGATGAGCTACGCGTTTGATTGCATCCTGGGTATCCCGTGGTTGTCACGGTATCAACCAGAGATTGACTGGTTAGCCCGCTCGGTTAAACACCGCAGCGGCTTCGACGTGAGCGAGGTGTTCACCCACCTCCTGGTTGCCCAGAAAGACTGGCCTCACGTCACCGTCGTGGACCGGTCGTCCACGACGCAGGCTGTACACAGAGAAAGCGATGGTCCTCTCTGCACGGCTGGCGCAGTGCTGCTGCACGAAGGCTCCTTGCGGCGAGGCGAGGACAAGAACACAACTGCAGTCGAGCATGGGTTCCCGCGGCGCACCACAGCGGTCGAGCATGTGTTCCCGCGGCGCACCACAGCGGTCGAGCATGAGTTTCCGCAGCACAATATGGCGTACGAGCATGGATTACCGCAGCGCAATATGGTGGTCAAGCATGGTTTTCCGTAGCGCAACATGGCGGTCGAGCATGGGTTCCCGCAGCGCAACACAGCGGTTGAGCATGGGTTCCCGCAAAGCAACATGGCGGTCGAGCATGGGTTCCCGCAACGCAACACGGCGGTCGAGCAGTCGAGGCTCCCGTCACCCGAGCCGGTGGTCGAGCAGTTGGAGCTCCCGCCATACGATCACGTGGTCGAGCAGTGGCCCCCGTGTGTGACCGGCACAGTCGAGAGTGAGCTCCAGTGCCTAAAGCGGATGGATACATCGTCCAGGGAGAGCATTTCTTCCTCCTCGAGTACGCACTCGAGGCTCCGGGCAAAGAAGTCAAAGCGCCGTCGTTTGAAGCCACGACGTGAAACTGCACCGAGCGGTACCTCACAGACGGAGTCGGTCTGTGTCATTGAGCACGTGGACGACGGCATGGGCCGTTAGCGCACCATCGAGCTTGCGTGTTCACCGTTCGAAGTACTGTGTGACGCGGTAGTGGCCGCTGCTGCGAGACCAAGTCAAGGCCATCGAAGACTGCTTCGAGAATCGCCGTAAAGCGGGTCACGTGCGTGAGAGTGTCTCTCTATACTCGAGCCTAACGTTCTGTGTGAAGAAGGCCACAGGCGGATGGCACATCGTTCATGCCTTTAGCAAGTTGAGCGATGCGACCGTCCCTGCGCAAACCCCAATTCCCCGGAAGGACATGGTGCTCGACACCATGTCGGGTAGTGTCAGCATCAGCGCCATCGACTTGACCGACGGATTCTATCAGATCTTGATGAGACCGAGCGCCATTCCGCTGACAACGGTCAGCACCCCCAGCGGTATGCTCTGGGAGTGGCTTGTGATGCCACAAGGCTTGAAGAATGCACCCGCCACGTTCAATCGCATGGTCTCCCATGTGATGTGTCCGCTTCGAGACTTCGCACCGAGCTACTTCGACGACATCTTCGTTCACAGCCACGCTGAGGGTGGTCTCAGCGCGATAGAAGTCCACTTGAAGCACTTAAAACAGGTCTTCCAAGCGATGCGCGAGAACAAATTGTACGCGAACCTGAAGAAGTGTATCTTCTGCGCGCCGGAGATTCCGGTGCTGGGCTGCTTCGTGAGCAAGGACGGCGTTCGCGCCGACCCGGAGAAGGTGTCCACTATCTGCGCATGGCCGACACCAAAGAACCCCACTGAGTTGCGTCAGGGGTTGGGACTAGCGAATTATCTCCACAAGTACACGAAGAATTACGCCGGACTGATCCAGCCCCCCTCATCACTCCTGAAGAAAGATGCCACATGGGCCTGGTCACCCGCGCACCAAGCCGCCTTCGACTCAGTGAAGAAGGGCCCTGCTGAGGCGTCGATCCTAGCTCTTCCCGACGACTCGAAACCATATCACGTCGTTTGCGACGCGAGCGACTTTTCCATCGGCTGTGCGCTGATGCGGTTTGACGACGAAGGTCGTGAACGGGGCGTCAGCTATCAGTCTCGACAGATTAAGCCAGCGGAGCGCAACTATCCTGTTCACGACAAGGAGTTTCTCGCGATGCGCTACGCTCTGATCAAATTCAGAGTGTACTTACTCGGCGAGCAAACCTTCGCAGTGTATACCGATCACGCATCGCTGAGGGCAGCGATGAAGAGCCCTCATCTTTCCCAGCGAATGGCTCGCTGGTTGTCGTTCTTCTCCGAGTATAACTTCGTGATTCACTACAAACCCGGCAAGAGCAACATCCTTGTCGATGCTCTGTCGCGTCGTCCAGATTACGACCCACGCGATTCGCTGGGTCGACAACCGCTGCATGATGAAGATGACGAAGACAACTGTGCTATGTGCTTAGCGTCGGGATTGAACCTGACGAGCGTGTCTTCAGAAACCCCACTCCGCGACGAAATCCGGACTGCGTATGAATTCGATCCGGTCTATTCGAGTATTCTGGAACATCTCCGCTCGCCCAGTGAAAGACACTGAGTGCTTTGTCCCGCTCCACACGCCATCAGATCGATAGGTATCGGATTGAAGACGGGCTGTTAGCGTACAGCATCGATCGCTTCGATACTTCGCGTGTAGTGGTTCCCAACGATCCTGACTTGCGCTCGCGGATCATCCACGAGTTCCCCGATATCCCCCTTGGCGCTCACTTGGGCCGTGAGAAGACATTCGCCGCAGTGTCGCGCGACTTTTACTGGCCCCACATGTATAAGTGGGTGCGCAAGTGGTTGAGGACCTGCGAGATCTGCCAACGCGTGAAACCGTCCGCGTCATCGCAGGCTTCCCCTGCGTCCCTTACCAGTGGCCACCGCGGCATGGCGCTCGGTGTCGATGGACTTCGTCTTTGGCCTCCCACCCGACTTCCGCCGGGCGGCTTCGGTGGTCCTGGTATTCGTCGACAAGTTTCAGCAACATTGTTCACCTCATCCCGGTCCCGGATACGATCACCGCGACCCGATACCGCGGTGCACTTCGTGGATGCAGTCTTCCCGTCATCATGGCATGCCCGAGTCCATTGTTTCGGGCCGCGATCCGCGGTTCACGTCTGCTTTCTGGACGAAGCTCTCTGAGCTATCAGGGACAAAGCTGCTGATGTCGACGGCCGCTCATCCGGAGACGGATGGCCAAACCGAGCGAGTTAATCGCGTCCTTGAGGACGTACTTCGCAGCTATGCGACGTCGTTACGAGCT
>NW_003303465.1:41799-45952 GCF_000142945.1 Phytophthora infestans T30-4 | reverse complement strand
AGCTGATCAGGTCTCTCTGTCTCCAGAGGAGTTGTTTACGAACATCACGGGGCACTAGAGTGTCGTACTCTTCTCGTCGGGGACGCTCGGTCTAGCTCGCAGCGTCCTCGAGCAAGTCCTGAGGAGCAGAGTCGAATGAGAGTCGTAGTCTCCCGACTTCGACAGTAAAGAGGGGCTCGTCAGCATCGTTGAGTAGCTCCGCCATAGAGATAGCATGATGGTTTGGGTATACAGCCTGGACAGACCATCCACATGACCCATGGAAGTACCAGGCTTGTGGAACACCTTGAAACGTAATTGAGACACTCCATGGCCCACCTAGCCAGCTTAGCGTTGCTCGTACGATTAGTTTCGTTGAATACCCACGTCAAAGCTTTGTGGTCCGTGTATAGGTCGAACTCGCAACGGTCCATGTAGCAGCGGAACTTGCGCGTGGCCAAACGATCCCCCAGCACTCGATCTCCGACGTACCGTCCTCCTTATGGACCCAGTTCTTCTCGGAGCCAACTAGTAGCTTGCTCGCATAGGCCACGACTCTCTCGCGCCCCTCCACGGTTTGCATCAAGCACGCCCCTACAGCGAGCTTAGACGAGTCCACATATAGAAGGAAGCGCTTCGAAAAGTCGGGATACACCAGGATGGGAGGCTCCACCAGCTTACGCTTTAGTTGCAGGAAAGCGGCCTCGCAGTCGTCCCTCCAGAAGAATCGGGCCCCTTTCATCTTGAGCCGTTCGATCGGGGCCGATATGGCTGCGTATCCCGGGATGTACCGCCTGAAGTAACTAGTCAAACCCAGGAACGCCCTCACAGTGTGCAAGTCGTGCGGTCTGAGCACGTTCATCACCGACTTGACCTTCTCGGGGTTGGGCAATATGCCAGACGGAGTGACGATGTGACCCAAGACCGCTACTTGGTCGCGTGCCCACTTACACTTTTTCATCTTGAGCTTGAATCCCGCCGACCGGAACCGTTCCAAGACTTGTTTTAGTCGTACTAGGTGGGTAGGAAAGTCTTCACTGAAGACCACGCAGTCGTCGAGGTACACTAGACAAGTCCGCCACTTAAGGTCAACAAGCACAGTCTCCATCAGTCGTTCGAAGGCCGGTACGGCATTACACAGTCCGAACGGCATTACGTGCCACTCGAAGAGACCATATTTGCAGGTGAAGGCAGTCTTCTCCACGCTATCAGCTGCCATCGGGACATTCCAGTAGCCGGATGCGATGTCCATCGTAGAGAACAGCTTAGCGTTGCCTAGTACATCTAGAATGTCATCGATGAGCGGCATCGGGTAGCAGTCCTTGATAGTCACAGCGTTCAGTCTACGATAGTCGATGCAGAACCGTATCCCGCCATCAGGTTTGCGGATCATAAGCACCGGGCTCGCCCAAGGGCTAGAAGAGGGTCGTATGAGTTCTTGCCTTAAGTATTCTTGTATCTCGGATTCCATCACGTCTCCTTCCGCCTTGGACACTCGGTAAGGGGGTTGCTTTATAGGCGAGTGCTCTCCAGTATCAATAGAAAACTCGAGCAGGTTCGTCCGTCCAGCGCCATCGAAGTTTCGACGAACATGTCCTTGAACGGTTGGAGGAACTCCGTGAATATTCTCTTCTGTTCGCTCCCCAATTTAGACTCGTCCAGGTCGACGTAGAGCTCCTCCTTGAGTACTCGGTCCACCCCCGGTATGGATTCTTGAGCGACTTCGGTCGTCGTATTAGAGGCGCTAATGACCGAGTGGACCCACAGGTCTTGAGCTCTTTGGTCCCTAGTCTGGGCCTCGCCGGGCAGGGCGGTTTCGTGTTTTACACTCGCAGCGGTTCCTTGCTGAAGCGCCGTCTCGGGGATTACCGTAACACTCGCCAATCTAGTGCTTCTCTTGATGACGGAGTTCTCGATAGAGGGGTTGCACACTTCCACGATCACTAGGTCGTTATACACAGTGCACAAGGTCCTAGCAACTGTAATGGAGTCATCCAGCGCAGAAAGCCCCTCTATGAGGACGGTGGTTCCGTCACTCAGTTGACCTTGCACCTCTGCAACTACTAGAGCTTGTCCACCAGGGCAGAGCCGGATGGTCGATGAGATGCGGGACAGGTAAGACTCTTCCACCCGAGGAGACCCCAGAGAGAACACCTCTCTCGTGTCCTTTAGCGTGACTGTACTCTCGTCCAAGTCCACCACGGCGCGAAAGTCCTTGAGAGCGTTGGTGCCCAGGATGGCGTCGACGTGTAGCTTAGGTACGACGGCAAACGGTATTCTCTTCTCGGCAGAGCCCAATGTCACCGGCAAGTAGATTACACCTTCTATATTGAGCGCAGATCCGGACACACCGTTCAGACTGGGTATTAGAGGAGAGTTAGTTAAGCCGAGACGCCTCAATACCCGCCTATGCACTAGGCACGCTGCGGCTCCGGAGTCGATGAGAAGTTCGGCCGGGAGGTTCTCGATAAACCACCACGATAGAGCTTCCACGCCCCCAACCGATCCGATTACTCGCTTGCCGAGGGGAACGATTCCTTCTTCCTCGTCAGCGGACCAGTTATCGGTAGCGTTCGGTACTTCCACCAGGCCTGGCTTGGGGCGAGGTTTTGGAGCGTCGCGACGACGTTCACATAGCCGTACAACCCGTTTTCCTTATCTCGGGAAGAACAGTTCGGTCCGAGGGCTTCGGTACGGTTGCCGAATAGAGAGGAGCAGTCGAAACTGACTACCTTCGGCGCTGGAGAGCACCTAGGAGCAGGATCTTTCCAACGACAGAGTCGGCAGGGTGAACTCATCTCGAGGATCTTCAAGCGGAGTTGGTCAGCCTCCTCCTCGTAAAGGTCCGCAATTCTTTTAGTCAGTAACTCTTTCGACCGCGAGTCAGAGGGAACAGCGAGGCTATTGATCCAGTCCTCGATCCGGCTTAGGAGATCTTGGAGCCTAGTGGGGGGCGGAGAGTCATCTTTCCTTTCTTCTTCTAGCGATCCTTCGCCAATACACCCTTCACACCAGTCACCTCTACTTGAAGCTTCAGCCTTAACGAGAAAGTATACTGCTCGTCGCACCATGAGTCGAGAGTCGTAGTCTCCCCGACTTCGACAGTACTAGGAGGGGACTCGTCAGCATCGTTGAGTAGCTCCGCCATAGAGATAGCATTGATGGTTTGGGTATGCAGCTTGGACAGACCATCCACATGACCCATCGAAGTACCAGGCTTGTGGAACACCTTGAAACGTAATTGAGACAACTCCATGGCCCACCTAGCCAGCTTAGCGTTGCTCGTACGGTTAGTTTCGTTGAATACCCACGTCAAAGCTTTGTGGTCCGTGTATAGGTCGAACTCGCAACGGTCCAGGTAGCAGCGGAACTTGCGCGTGGCCCAAACGATCCCCCAGCACTCGATCTCCGACGTACCGTCCTCCTTATGGACCCAGTTCTTCTCGGAGCCAACTAGTAGCTTGCTCGCATAGGCCACGACTCTCTCGCGCCCCTCCACGGTTTGCATCAAGCACGCCCCTACAGCGAGCTTAGACGAGTCCACATATAGATGGAAGCGCTTCGAAAAGTCGGGATACACCAGGATGGGAGGCTCCACCAGCTTACGCTTTAGTTGCAGGAAAGCGGCCTCGCAGTCGTCCCTCCAGAAGAATCGGGCCCCTTTCATCTTGAGCCGTTCGATCGGGGCCGATATGGCTGCGTATCCCGGGATGTACCGCCTGAAGTAACTAGTCAAACCCAGGAACGCCCTCACAGTGTGCAAGTCGTGCGGTCTGAGCACGTTCATCACCGACTTGACCTTCTCGGGGTTGGGCAATATGCCAGACGGAGTGACGATGTGACCCAAGACCGCTACTTGGTCGCGTGCCCACTTACACTTTTTCATCTTGAGCTTGAATCCCGCCGACCGGAACCGTTCCAAGACTTGTTTTAGTCGTACTAGGTGGGTAGGAAAGTCTTCACTGAAGACCACGCAGTCGTCGAGGTACACTAGACAAGTCCGCCACTTAAGGTCAACAAGCACAGTCTCCATCAGTCGTTCGAAGGCCGGTACGGCATTACACAGTCCGAACGGCATTACGTGCCACTCGAAGAGACCATATTTGCAGGTGAAGGCAGTCTTCTCCACGCTATCAGCTGCCATCGGGACATTCCAGTAGCCGGATGCGATGTC
>NW_003303465.1:37590-41699 GCF_000142945.1 Phytophthora infestans T30-4 | reverse complement strand
GGACCAAGATACGTGGGAGCCCGCGCGAATCTCCTTCGCAATGTTCTTGATGGGATCCAAGAGTACGACTCCAGTATTCCTGCGCCGGATAGCGCCGCGAACAACTACGCGGCGACCAAGAACGAGATCTCCAGTCTGCGCGACCACGTGAACGTGATCGAGAACGACGCTGCTGGCGAGCGCGCGAACGCGACCGAGAACGACGACCCGAGTTCTCGTAATCCCAAAGGAGCGGCGGAGATGCGCTTCGTTGAGATGAGTGTCGGCGCGAGCCGGCACGACTAGTGACTCTGGCCTTTTTGGACTGCGAGCGACGGTAACGTCGGATCCAGGCGCTCTCGCGATCACTGAGCGGATGCTCGGCGACATGGGCTCTCCACTCGTCCGTAGTTGGGCGAGACGACACGCACCTCCAGTAGCCTTCAGCAACTCGCACGTAGCAGATACGGTCGTCGGCGCTCCTAGCGCTATCGCAGATTCGTTCACGCAGCTCTTTTGAGGAATGCTCCCGGATGATTTCTTCCCGATATGCGATCCAGTCGGCGACATTCTCTTCCTGCTCTTGAGTCCAGTTCCAGCGCCGGATGAAGGCGCACCACGACTCCTGCAGCGCGCTGTGGTCGACACCGTCCACCGACTTCTGGCGTGGCACACGAAAACGCCGGAAGAGGTCCTTCATCTCGTCCAGAGGCTCCGGATCTTGCGCTCCGGAGATGTCGTACAGCGGCCAGGGTCACAGCACTTCGTCCATCACGTGGGTGCCGCGTGCTGCTGTCGCCGCGCTCCTCAACGACGTCGCCGTCGCTGAAATCGGCTGCCGCTGTTGTTCCATCGTCCGCGCCTGTTGTCCGCTGTGCAAGTTGTTTTGTGCTGCTCCTGCGTGGCGCAGGAGCTGTCTCGTCCCCGACTCGCTCGTTGCTGTTGGCCACGATCTCCTTCTCGTTTCCTTTTTGATTGATTTGTTCTCCGCCCGTCGCTTATGTTGCGAAAGTGCAGCTTTAAAAGGGGGTGATGTAGTCGACCACACCATTACATAAGTAGGTAGATTTATATTACAAAAGTAGGTGCAGCAGCACACGGCTAGCGTGTGCTGAGCCGCCGTCATCCTATTTCGTTGATATATGGGGAGCCAGACCCATTATCAGCCAATAAGGAGTTGACGTGTATTTGAGTGGTCAGGGCAAGCTGCCCTGGACCTAAATAAAAAACTGAGTTGATTTCCCTTCAGACTAAGCACTTGGTTTCACTATCGTGGAGCTTGTACGCTTCCTCATTGCTACGTGTAAGCTAGTAACGGACATTCTAGGCTCGCTACATGTAGGAAATTACAGGTTATCAGCTTGGATCACCGCAGCGGAACCCAAAGTTTTAGACATCCAGTTCTGGTGTGAGCGGCGTGCTTAGGTGCCGAGTGATGTCTTCGTAGAAAATACCGAGTGGATGTGCGCGAGTCCGACGGCCACCAGGCGAGGACACTGAATGCAGGTCTGTCATGGTCTATAATGCCAAGACGACAAATAGTGGTGTCTTCAGCTGAATAAGGATCTAGTAAGTCCTACTGTACGCTTCCGATGTGGATGAATGAGCAATCTTAGCAAGCTGTCAACGACAGGCCGTTTCTCCTTGAGTTCATCTTGGTAAGTTCGAGCTGGTTACAATCCGACTCACGGCCTTGCCATCTCACTCCCCTTTCCGATCTTACAAGCACATAAATTCGGCTACTATTTCCATGTGGGTTGGCCCCCGCATTGCTGTGCTGGGGGGTTGGTATTCGGACCCGGGAAACACTACAAGCTTATATCAGAAACAGCACCTTTACTTTAATCAATAATAATGGATATTTATCTGAATATCCTCGGTACCAATGATGTCACCTAGGTGAATGGTGCTTGTGGCGACCAAAGGTAAGATCACTGTAAATTACGACTAGCCGAGGTAATTTAATCCACGTGAATGTCGTTCGAACAGACTTCAGCTTTCACGCAGATGATGCAGCAGCGGAGCAGGTGCAGCAGATGCGTACGACATACCATACTCCCAGCATCTCTGTTGTCATCGCGGTGCGACTTGCACAGTGTTATCACGTAATTTCTACCGTACAGTAAAGGTATACAGTAAAGTGCGGCAGTAGGGAACGCATGGGAGCTAATTTTCTTGAAAAGTTTGTACAGATCAAATTGATAAGTACCTTTTTCTAGCACTTTAAGAATGTTAACACATGATAATCGAAAAAAAAGCTGCCGCCCTACTGTAGTGTAATCCAGAGCTTCTCTGTGAAACACGGCTTTGCGGGGTATTCGTTCGGGCGTTCTGGGATTTCGCCTCCAAGCACCGGGTTGCTATATGGGAGGGCACTCACCGGTTCCCCATCTCTCGGAATCAAATGCAGGGTTCGACCTGGTTGTCCAACTTCAACAAGCAGCGTGGTAATCGGCGTAGCCATGCGGGCCGAGCTTGGAAGAGAGTCCTTGTGATCCTCGTGTTAGCAATCCAGGACGGTTGGTGTGACGTGGATATTTTGCTGGATCCATCCCTTCTTGCATCCTTCCCGACGCGGGGATAAGGTAGCTTGGTTTCCGGGATCCGTATCCCGTCAAGCCAACTTGGAGGATCCCAACCTCCATCTCCCAGAACCCACGAGCCTATTGGACGCCTTGCGAGAGATCGACGAAGCCGAGCCTTGGCGCATCCAGTTTCGCGGGGACCTGAGCCAACACCCAGGACGCCAGATCCAGCGTCTAGTGAGCAAGTTCTTCAATGTTCAGCCCAAGACTACCTGATCCTCATCATTCTTCGACACCACGCCCCAGTTTCCGCCTTCGTGGATTCCTTTCGTAGCAGTAACTAGCGACTGGATACTGGGTCGAGCTAGCCTTTTGCATAAGCTATTATAATCCACACTTTCTTACTTGAATATGCTTACAACATTCCTTCGTCGGTTGAGAAATTTAGTCCACCCTTTCAGTGTACACCTGGATCTGGGCTAGATCCACCCTTTCAGTGTACACCTGGATCTGGGCTAGATCCACCCTTTCAGTGTACACCTGGATCTGGGCTGGATCCACCCTTTCAGCGTACACCTGGATCTGGGCTAGATCCACCCTTTCAGTGTACACCTGGATCTGGGCTAGATCCACCCTTTCAGTGTACACCTGGATCTGGGCTGGATCCACCCTTTCAGCGTACACCTGGATCTGGGCTGGGTCTGCGCCTGGATTTCATCCGGATCTAGCGCCAATGACCCAGGTTCAATCGGGTCAGTATAGTTCGGGCCCTTGAAAGCTCGTGCTCGAAATCAAGCAGGACTCCTCACACGTAAAACGTCACTCTTATGCATAAACATTCACTTCTTCCTCCTAATCCACCCTGTGGATTCGTCTTCTCTTTCTTTCCGATGTGACCAACTCATATCAGCGATCCTCCTCCTCCTGACCCACACCCTTCCTGTGGGTCCTTCTTCATCCTCCCATCGATATGACCAACTCACATCCATGGGTCCCCTCCCTACTCTTCTTCATGAGACTGCATCACGCCGAATCTGTTACGATTCGTACGATCCCTCAAGAAATCATAGAGTAATGCCCCACAGTTCAGATCTGCCTCGTCTACCCAACTAGGTTCGTCATATCCACGCCAATGCACCAGAAACTCACGGTAAATCCGTCCGTATCTAGTTCGCTTCCCCGATCTCATATCGGTGATCTTCTCGACTTCGAACTCGTCGGCTTCGAGATCCACATTCCAACTGTCTTCCGGTAGGAGAACTTCGTCTGCAGCGGGGCTGCCGTAGCTTTAGCGTCAGAGGAAGGAAGTTCGACTCCAAGAGTCACTAATACTAAGTTCCTTATCCCAAAGGACACTTACAGCCCAAGACCAGGGCTCAAAGGTTAACACCTTAACTTTTATGCTTTCAAAACCAGAAGTGTTTTTATTTTACTATTATTGCGGCCAGGCCGCATAGGGGTACAATGTATTCTCCTGTAGGTTAGCAAGCATAGTTAAACCCTAATCTAATGGCATAAAGTGGGGGATTTCAGGCCACCCTACTTATAAACCCTGGTTAACTCGCAGAACTTATGAACTGAGAGTTTTGTTAATTCTCAGGGGAA
>NW_003303465.1:35325-37330 GCF_000142945.1 Phytophthora infestans T30-4 | reverse complement strand
TTCAGTTGACCTTGCACCTCTGCAACTACTAGAGCTTGTCCAACCAGGGCAGAGCCGGATGGTCGATGAGATGCGGGACAGGTAAGACTCTTCCACCCGAGGAGACCCCAGAGAGAACACCTCTCTCGTGTCCTTTAGCGTGACTGTACTCTCGTCCAAGTCCACCACGGCGCGAAAGTCCTTGAGAGCGTTGGTGCCCAGGATGGCGTCGACGTGTAGCTTAGGTACGACGGCAAACGGTATTCTCTTCTCGGCAGAGCCCAATGTCACCGGCAAGTAGATTACACCTTCTATATTGAGCGCAGATCCGGACACACCGTTCAGACTGGGTATTAGAGGAGAGTTAGTTAAGCCGAGACGCCTCAATACCCGCCTATGCACTAGGCACGCTGCGGCTCCGGAGTCGATGAGAAGTTCGGCCGGGAGGTTCTCGATAAACCACCACGATAGAGCTTCCACGCCCCCAACCGATCCGATTACTCGCTTGCCGAGGGGAACGATTCCTTCTTCCTCGTCAGCGGACCAGTTATCGGTAGCGTTCGGTACTTCCACCAGGCCTGGCTTGGGGCGAGGTTTTGGAGCGTCGCGACGACGTTCACATAGCCGTACAACCCGTTTTCCTTATCTCGGGAAGAACAGTTCGGTCCGAGGGCTTCGGTACGGTTGCCGAATAGAGAGGAGCAGTCGAAACTGACTACCTTCGGCGCTGGAGAGCACCTAGGAGCAGGATCTTTCCAACGACAGAGTCGGCAGGGTGAACTCATCTCGAGGATCTTCAAGCGGAGTTGGTCAGCCTCCTCCTCGTAAAGGTCCGCAATTCTTTTAGTCAGTAACTCTTTCGACCGCGAGTCAGAGGGAACAGCGAGGCTATTGATCCAGTCCTCGATCCGGCTTAGGAGTTCTTGGAGCCTAGTGGGGGGCGGAGAGTCATCTTTCCTTTCTTCTTCTAGCGATCCTTCGCCAATACACCCTTCACACCAGTCACCTCTACTTGAAGCTTCAGCCTTAATGAGAAAGTATACTGCTCGTCGCACCATGGCTCACCAAGGGTCAGGCACGATACCGCGAGAGTCCAGCAACTCGTACTCGGTTTCACCGTGGTCGGAGGGCCTTTTTGGGGAACTTCCCAGGGCCAGCGCGATATTGTCTTCCACTACAGAGGGGTCCACGGGACACACTTCTCCTGGTAGAGGAGGTACCTTCAGCTCCGGAAAGTGCACTATCGTCTTAGGTGCGTCCCGCCACGAGAACCTCTTCGTCGCGGTCCCTCCACCTTCGTCGCGGTAACCGGGGTCGTCAGATGTCACAGAGTTGATCCGTACTGGCTTTTCCTCTTTGAAATTACGGTTGGCTCGCTTCGCTTCTCCGGACGAGGCCAGCGTCTTTTGGAACCATTCCAACCAGTACTCAGGAGTAGATAGCCGACCGGGGGAGAAATCTCGGGTCCTCGCTAGTTGTTCTTCGGGAATGCCTAGTAAGTCACTCAACTCGGCAAGAGACAACTCCTTCGACTGTTCCGCATTCTCGACTAACCGGCGCCTCAGTTCTACTTCATCGAGAGGAAACAGTCGGTCTTCGAGCTCTTTGTCATACTCTTCTCTTTCTTCAGCCAGCTCGGATGGCTTACCTTCTTCCAACGTATCTAGTTCTTCTTTGGTGAACACCCTCGCGAAGGAAGGCTCCTTCTCCGGTTCATCCTTTGGAGACCTAGCACAGGCGACGTCCTCAGAGTCCTTTTCGGGGGCGTCGTTTCTCTCAGGAGGGGTCACGTCTTTCCCCTGCTCGCGTGGTTCCGTCTTTGATACTGGAACGCTAGCTTCGGTAGCTCCATATTCTTCTTGGTTTGGGCTTTTCGAGTACCTCCGTCACGTCAGGGAGTAACTCTTCCAGTATAGGGCAGTCATGGGACTCACCCTTCTTCCTCGTCTTGGTCTAGCACGCTCGAAACCCACACTCTTGTGGCTTGGTGGCGTCGACGGGTAGTCTCGGTTCCGCCGAGGACGCC
>NW_003303465.1:29465-33229 GCF_000142945.1 Phytophthora infestans T30-4 | reverse complement strand
GGGCCCAACTCTTCCGTAGTGAAGGTCGCAGGGACCCCGGAGGATAAAGCGTCCGCGGGTGGCTCGACACCAGCACTAGAGCTGTTCCCTCCAAGTCGGTTAGCCGCTTGGTCTACGATATTCTGTACGTTTTGGAGGCCTTGCGTAGTCGACAGACTGGGTCTCATTCTCGAAGGCAGACTCCCAGTCGGGCCTTCTTCTTCCCGGATAGTGGCGCTCTCATCTTCTCTGTTGCTAGTAGCCGACATCTTGTCCTTCCTTCTGACGTTCTCCACGAGGCTTACCCTGCTTCTACACCAGATGTCGTATACCTCCTCTTCCTTCAAGGGTCGGGTAGTCCGCGGCTGTTCAGGGAGTACGGTCTTGTTCAGTGGCTGCAGGAACGGTAGATAGGAACACTAGAGAGTTGAAAATAAAAGTTTGTTTGATTGGCTTGGCTTCCTCTTGAGTAGAAGGAGGGAAATATAAGACTGAGAGCTAACCGGAAGAAAGGTCTAACACCTTGTCGATCTTACATACACTACACTACATATCAAAAAAAGAAAGGATTCACTTCGTTTGTTGTCGGCCTTCGTTGGACAACGGAGAGCTTCTGCGAAGGGGCTTGATGTCGCGAGGTATTTTTGGTCCCACGACGCCAAGAAACCGGCGTTCTGGGGTCCCCTTAAAGGACCACCCTAACGGGCTCGGTCAGGGGCACGTGCGTTGTTGGGTTCAACGGGAACCATTCTGACGGGACGGCGGGGCGAGGAGTGATTCCCAGGGTCTCGAGTCATCCCGACGGGAGGCAGAGCTCCTGGAATGACCCCTCCGTTCCCGGGTACGGGACACATGACAGTTAGTTCTATTCCGGTTAGAAGAACGAGCGGGCCTTCCCATTCAGCGTACTCGAATGTCGACGTTCCTTCAAACGTGATCGTTGCACCCTTGGCAACCTTTGTCAAGTCGAGTGTAGTGCTGGCAGGGACGCTCAGATCCTTGATCACGATGTTCTCGCACTATGATACGTCGACCCCCTTGGAGTAGACGCCAGTTAATGTGCACCCAGATGAAGAAGATGCAGCACCGCTTGAAGCAGTGGACGATTGTTGTTGTGCAGATTGACTGGGACCGCTTGAAGCCTGTTGCTGCGCCGATTGGCTTGAAGCTGTTGACGACTGCTGTTGCTGAGTGGATTGGCTGGAATCCCTTGGCCCCTGCTTTGCGGATTGACTGGATGCCGTTGAAGATGTTGAAGCACCGGAACCCTCTCCACTGGAACCGCTAGACCACTGCTGGGTGGAAGACCCCGAGGAAGAAGCCTGTGTCCAACCGGCTTGACCAAATTGACTGGCGGCGCTCGACCATTGCTGGTTTCTGGGATCACCACTGACAGAGATCGACGGGGTTGTGTGTTTTCGCGCTGCACTTTGGCTTCGAGCTCTGTCTGACCATCCGCCCACCGTGGGCAGCGCTGACCATGAGCGCGAGTACGATCGTGGACGACAGAAATTTCATGTAACTTGGTCAATTTGGAGGCAAATTGAAGAATGAATTGCACTGTCGGTGGAAGCATGCTCAGTCCTCCAACGAGACGTATTTTATTAATAATAGTAAACCGCCGTGGATATCGTGGTCGGAACGCCCCGCTCTGTTCCAAATCCAATGCGGGTGGTCGGATGCAAAGACCGTCGTCGCTATCACTTGTATCATTTGTATCTTTGGCGAAAGGTTGATCATGCGATATGAGAGAGGGAGACGACGACGTGCATTATCCCGTCCAGTCCGTTTCAAAAAGACCTGCTCTCCGAGCTACAGTGTACAGTGCTGCTATTAATTAAAGGAAAGCTAGATTTTTTCAAACTGTACTTGCAATACGAGGGGTTAGATTGTGCCGCTTGGTCCAAGAAACACTTGCCTAATGCCTAGCAACTAACGGCAACCATTTTATAAAAAATGTACGTATTGCAAATTCTAAAGTGAAATTGCCATTTTAGGGTTTTTTTTCTTATCTTTAGGGACACCGCCTAGAAGTTGTTCTATTTATCAATAGCACTTCCATTTTTGAAAATACTTACGCCATTCGCGTTGGCATACCTTTCACGAGACCTTGTAGTTAGCTCTGCTGAGTTGCGGCCCAGCTTCGTTTGATCTGAGCCTTCAACTCATACTGGTGTCGAATTGACGTCCTCCTTCGTAGACCGACCACGCTAGTTGGCCCCAGACATTCTCAATTGGGTTTAAATCGGTGCTTTTAGCAGGCCACTTTAGTTTCCTGATTCCAAGGGCCTCAATATGGGCTTTCGTGAACCTAGATTCGTGAATAGAGGCACGATCTTGCTGAAAATTAGGCATCCGAACGCCATGTTTTTCACGAAGATTTTCGAGATAAAGAGCCAAGTACGTATCTAATGCGCTAGTGTAGCAGGCAGAGCTTTACCTTCCCTCAAGGAACGCGATCTCGGTCTTTCCATAGTGGCTCATACGCGCCCACACCATTAAACTGCCTCCACCCACTTGCCCGGATCGAGAACACTTCTTGGTCGTTCCGGACGTCGTGCCAGTAGTACTGGTACCCGTCCGGGCCATCCAAGCTAAACTTCTTTTCCTTACTAAAGATTAATCGACGCCAGGTGTGCGTTTTACTTGCTATTTGGCGGCAAAGGCCGCCCGAGCCACCTTGTGGTGAGGCTTGATGGCCGGGGCCGGTTTCCGCTTGATTTACTTGGCAATTTTAGATGAGCTTAGTATCTTATGGACGGTACTGCGTCGTAGAACCTAGCCAACCGCCTCCACAATACCTTTAGACGATAGTTTTTTTACGGTAGCGAGTCGAACAACTCGTCGGATCAGGCGCTTGGTCGATTTTGGTCGCCTTCGGAGTCGTTTGTGGGGTTTTGCGCGATTAGGAGCTTTCAATACGTTCCAGACAGCGTTCGGACTTCGGCCAATCTCTCGTGCTATCCACCGCTTGCTTTTTCCATCGCCAAAGTGCGCTTTTACCTGTCCAATATCCTCCTCATACAGTTTCTTGCCTCTTGTCATCGTGGAGGTCCGTGCGGATTCCGCGTGTGGCCGGGAGGGAGGAATGTACAGTTTGTAGCTTTATGCATAATTTCAGCCAATCACAACGAATGGTCGTTTCAGTATCCCGCCTTCTAGGTGGTGTCCCTATAGATAAGAAAAAACCCTAAAATGGCAATTTCACTTTAGAATTTGCAATACGTACATTTTTTAAAAGATGGTTACTGCTAGTTATTAGGCATTAGGCAAGTGTTTATTGTACCGTGCGGCACAATCTAACTCCTCGTATTGTGAGAACAGCTTGCAAAAATCAAGTGTCCCTATAATAAATAGCAGCCCTGTATGGACTAGTACTTCCTTCCTTCCTTCCTTCCTTCCTTCCTTCCTTCCTTCCTTCCTTCCTTCCTTCCTTCCTTCCTTCCTTCCTTCCTTCCTTCCTTCCTTCCTTCCTTCCTTCCTTCCTTCCTCCCTTCCTTCCTCCCCCACTATGATAATCTCCGTTGAACATCATCCAATGCCCTCGCAGCCACTAAAACATCAAATTTGTCGAGACGTTGCAACTTGGTCAGTCGAACGAAACGCCTCGAGGTAAGATTTGCATAGACGAGTAGGATGAGCATCAACGCGTCAAGGATGGCAACTTAGTCTTCAATGCTTCAATGGAATTCGAGTAGTACAATTGTAACTCCCGATATTGGATCTGCATGTGATAATCAAGATAACATCGTAAATTATGAGGGAGTCCACAGTTAGAAAACAAT
>NW_003303465.1:7759-11393 GCF_000142945.1 Phytophthora infestans T30-4 | reverse complement strand
GATACGCTGGCTACCACACGGGTGGAGCCAGTTAGCTTCAGGGGTGATGTGCGCGGACGTCTCGGGTTGTTCGCTCGCGCGTTCCGGGATTTCGTTTCCAAGCACCGGGTTGCCATATGGGAAGGCACTCACCGATTCCCCATCTCTCGTAATCAACTGCAGGGCTCGCCCTGGCTGTCCAACTTCAATAAGCAGCGCGGTAATCGACGTAGCCATTGTGGTGAAGTGCTTTCTCAGAAATAAGAGAATGGACCTGACGCGGGGTCACTATCCCGAATCAGTGACAATTTCAAGTGATTAGAGAGGATTTGGGTTGTCTGGCACGGATGCAAGTTGCCTGTGGTGGATTAGCCATGACGAGCAACACCCCGTATGGAATGACGATGGATCTGGTATGAGCGATGTACGGGAAGGCAAGATCCACCAAGACTTATCTCGGATCCACCCTTACCTGGATTCACTTAGGTGGATATGGGATATACTATGTACCAGTGGATCGAGTGTGGATCCTATGAAGGAATGGTGGTAGGTGCCCTCTGACGGTGGATCTAGTAGCCACGGCTAATGAGGAGTCAAGATCCACCGCGAGGTGTCCCGGATTCCATACTTCCGGGTTCGGATCCAAGGAGGGAGGATCCCGCATAGAAGGACCTGGATCCAGGGTACAGGGATGAGGGATGCAGTGGATCTGGAACTTTCGTGGGACAATGGAGGTCACAGACGGTTGCAAGATGATGTTGGACGATTGGAGAGCACGGATCCACGGCGAGTGTACAATTACAGTGAAGTGGATCCAAGCGACCTGGATCGGGATGAGTGTACCCATAATAGGGTGACCATCATGATTACGTCATGGATCCGGTAGATCTGAAGGTAATACAGCTGGGATGATGGGTCAAGGGAAGAAAGGACATGCAGTCGAGCCTGGTAAGGGATTTAGCAGATGAAAGACATAGAAGGTAGAAATCCAGGCAGGTATAGGCTTAAATATCAATACAGAACCTCATTTGCACCATAACACGCAAGTGCCTTCCTGCCCTCAAGAACCGGAACTACATTGGCCGTACGAGCTCGGAGAAGCTTGGAAATTGCGAATCGAATGTTGGTAGTGATAACTGGATAATACATTGGCCAGTTCCTACAACCTAGTAAGCTTTCCCATACACGTGCAGATCCGACGGGTTAACCGAATTTACTACTTGGTCGGTTATACCCTAGAGGCTCTCAACTCTCAAGATCCCGTCACAGGAGGCGGCAAGTACGACGCAAATGAACGCAAAGGCAAGGGACACACCCGCAAGGCAACCCTACGGCCATATCCACGATCTAGGCCCCGGATCCATAAGCTCGAATATTCGCTTAGGATTCGGAACAATCCACGGACGCAGAGTGAGATTTCACTGCTGCTCAGTCCATTCCACGTCTCGCAGACACTCAAGCTTCACCACTTGAACTCTTCGGAAGTTACCGAGAGAGCAGATCCGCCCTACGACGGGTACACAGTGAGGAAAGTTCAGCAGAACACGGATCATCGGGGGACCCCCTCCGTTAGTCGGTGTCTGGGCGCAGTTGGTAAGTTGGATCTGGCAATCTCGCAGATTTGCTGATCCCGCTACACCACATTGGACACATCGTCCGACGTCGAAGACGTCACAGACGCCTGCGTCTCTTCACTATACCTCGGCAACGGGTCCGAGCCAGTGGAGGAGCGTGGTGGGGAACATCGGCGTTCAACAAACCAGGAGTTGCAAAACCGAAACCATCACTCCTCGAAGAGGATACAGTGTCTCGCAAGACACTCGGCTGAAAGCCAAGAGCTTCTTGACCTTCACACAGTGAACTAGGTGTCACTTCACCTGCATCTCCTGGGCCACGCCCATGATGCCTCGACTCGCAGTCGACCGCGACCCTCGGGTCACGCAGCGGTAGGTCATCGACCAGATTCATACCACTCAGTGGATTACGCGCCACTCCGCGCTCGTCCTCACCAGGACTCAGCAGCTGGTCATTGACCTGACCTGCACCGCTCAGCGGATAACGTGCCGCACCACGTACGCCCTCAGGGCAAACAGCAACCTCGTTGCTAACAATTTCGGACATACCAATGTCCAGCACTACGGCCGCCTCGGCCTCGTGCTCGCGCCAAAAGCGCTTCTGCTTCCTAGCAGAGGTGGGTTCATGACTCACCAAAGCTCCACTAGGAGCAGGGTGCGACGCACCCAGCGTTTTCGACTTCCAGTCGATCCATGGCTCATGGCGTTCCAGCCATGCCATGCCAAGGATGAGGTCATACCTCGCATCCAGGTCTAAGACCAAGCAGCGTTCCACGCTATCGAAGTTCTCAAACTTCACTTCAAGGTCGACAGAGACCTTCGACACAGTTACCAGTGTCCCCGTCGCGAGACGGACAGAGATCGTATCTCTCGTTGGCACTTCCAGTGCCTCAGCATACAGCTGACTCCCTTCTAGGGTGGAGCGACGGGCGTAGTTGCCCGAGGCTTCCGAGTCAATCAAGACTCTCCATGGCTTTGCAAAGCCCTTCACGTTCGCTTGAACGACCAGCAAGCCCGGCTTGCACACACTCTTCTCGTAAGAGAGCTCAGCTCTCTTCGGGGCTGAGCCCCGTTGCCCTCTAACTCCTTGAGGCACAACAGAAATCAGTTCTTCCCCAGTAGGCCGCCCCGCGCCTACTGGGAAATGCCGGTTCCCGGCGATGACCCGGAATATTGGCTCGCCGGAGCCACGCGCTTCTTGCGCAGAGGGCAATATGCCCTCAAGTGCTTAGTGCTATTGCACACAAAGCATCGGCGGATGCCGGCACGCTGCTCCGCAGCAAGAAGCTCCGCTTCTTCATCTTCAGCATAGCTGAGGTCCATCGGCTCTGGACCGCTCGAAGAGCTTGCGCTACTAGCGCTCCAACCAGGTCGAGCCGACCTGAAGTTGTGCTCGGCATTTAATGCCACATTCACCGCCTCTTCGAAAGAGTTAGGGTGTACACGGAACACTTCCGTTCGAGCTGCGCTCACACGAAGTCCCTCCATGAACACGGTCACGCTGACCAGCTCTGGAAGAGGGCCCGCCGCCATTCCGGCGATAAGAGTTCTCAACTCTTGGAAATAGTCCAATAACTCCTTCTTACCCTGGCGGGTAGCAAGGAACGTCGACCGGATATGGTACGCCTGATAAGGCGGCGCGAACACGCGCGAAAGCTGTTGCTTCAGCTGATCCCAAGTGGAAAATGCAGCGTCAACAGACGTGCCGCACGTTAGTGCCCATTCGCGAGCGCGACCTCCAAGCCTGGAGATAGCCAGCGGCACGCGCTGATGCTCAGACTGGAGCAGGGCCTGATCCCATGGCCATCTCGACCTCACGGGGCCAGAGAAGGAGATTCTCTCCATCCTTCCCCTCAGAGGGTTTTTACCGCTCCACAATGAGCGGTTTCAAGGCTCCATAGACTCTTCACGCGTCATCAACGCCCGCCGCCGTTGCGGGGGGTCATCTTTCCTTTGGACCTGTCTTAAGAACGCGTCTCGTAAGCGGAGAACCTATTTCACGCCTAGGCGGAGCCCGCTTTTGGACCTTTGGGAATCGAGAAAGACCATGGCTTCCCGGACAATGGATGGTGCAAGAATCT
>NW_003303465.1:0-5915 GCF_000142945.1 Phytophthora infestans T30-4 | reverse complement strand
TCATCGTACCTTCGTCCTTGCGTTTCTTGATTTAAGTGGACTGCCTGTGAAGCAATTTAGCCATCTGTTGACTGCACTTGCAGTCAGTTACGACATTGAGCAGGCAATACTGTCGCTGAATCCCGTCAGAGTTACGACATTGAAAGAAAAACCTGTTGAAAATTAATGCACCTAACCTCACGTCAAAAAGTGCACCCATACAAATACGTAGTAACATTGATATACCGTATCTTACGACATGCGCTTACGCGTTCTGGGCAAGTACCGTCCGGACGCAAGGTGTTAAAGACATCATAGTATGACACGAGACGGCACATTCACCAACAGCCGCTGAACCGCAGTCATGAGCGACGATAAACAAGATCCAGAGGTCTCAACGCCTGAGGGTGATACTGCTAGCGTCGCACATAGCTCCTTCCGGTTTATCTCAACACATTTTACGGAAGGTGCAGCTGTTACAGCGCTACACAGTGCTGATACAGCTGAATACAGCCATCTACGCACGTATGGGCCGATAGAACGTCGCAAGAGTGTCTACACTTGCATTTTGAATGAGGCGTGCTCTCGTCGTCTACGGATCCTTAAGATTTCATAGTTCTGCTCTACCGATTCCACAACGACTTCTTCATGCGAAGCTGGAGCTAGTGGTACCCATAGCCAGTCGCTAACGCACCGAAAGAGATCTGGTATTGACATGCAGATAAAACTAGAGGTGGATAGCATTCTTCAAGGTGGCGCAGGTCCAAAACGATGCATAGTTTTGCTACAGAAGAAGTATAAACTTGACTTAACCATGTTGGCAAACCAAACAACTTCCAGTTCAAGACAGCGACGGAAACATCAGGTTGAGAAATTTGCCTCGCCGCGTTGTGGATTGGCAATATTCGGTTGGGCCAAAAGGTGTCTACAACTGGGCGGTTGAGCTCAACAATGGTGCGAGGCAATTGTTGGACGTGGCTCAATTTCCTGCGCTGATTAACAAATTCATGACGAAGGGCTTAACGTTACAGCGTATCGTTTATTGTCGAGGCGTGACGCACGACAATGTGGTGATAACCATAGTAGTTTCTAATACCACCTGTTCTGCATAATACATACAGAAGTGATTTCCATCCAATGGAAATTGTGTTGAAAAGCATCCGATTTTGTATAGCAGATAAGCCGCACCCGTCGTTGCCATTTCACTATCCGTTTAGGCGGTTGAGTGAGCTTTTACATTTCACTGCTCAATTAGGGTAGATACAAATTCTTTGTGTCGTATGTTATCTCTTCGAAATTGCTAAACAGCTCAGCGACTACTAGTATTAAGGATTTAACTCTCATGAGCTAACACGACAATGAACAAATATGCCCCATCGAAGTGAGGAAGGTGCTGCGGTATCATTAATTTCGTCATGGACAACAGATCGTATTTGGATGGCTAAAAGCAATGCAATGCTGCAAAGAGCACCGGAGCTGGCATCATTGTCTTTTTTCTCGACCTCGAAGAAGATGCTTCGGGAATACAGCACCGAGGACGTCAAGACCTTGGAGACAGTTTATCAAAGACTGAAGGGATGACTATACTTAAATTCGCGGGAGCTTAAGCCACAGATCAAACCCCTCCAATACACATGAAGTGAAAAGCCTTACTAACCTTCGTATATAAACCGAAAAAGGCTGCCGTAGCACCATAAATAGTAGCACTATCACGGGTCCAGCTGTCCACGATATCATTCGTCTCGAGGCTTAGCTATGAGCCGGAAGAAAGTGCTCCCGCGAATGATAGAAGCTGAAGCTGTTGAAGCTGCGAGTGGTTTTAGCTGATAAGTATGTCAGTTTTCTGCCCCGATGTTTTTGTGCATCGTTGCCGGAGTTTTCCACGAATTCTAGCCGTAGTGGGGGGGGCTGGAAATTCAACAAATAACATATCATACAGCAGTACCAAGTGTAAGAGAGTGTTTAGATATATATTCAGTATTGGCAAAGCGAACCAGCTCCCGACTTGCTGTACAACTATACGCTCAAGAGGCTCGAAGCAGGCATCGTGCTTTGATGTTAATGCATCGCTACTACATAGTAACTTCACCGTTCTTTTGCTGACTTTCTTTTGCTGACTTTCAAGAGACTTACTTACTGGATAGATAAGTGACGAGCTCATCCTCAGTGAGGGTAGATTAAATTGTTGCTTCAATATATACCATATAAACGCTCGGGGAACCGATAGGGAAATGTGAAAGCACGAGTATTCAATTCCGTCTAAACCGAAAGCTACACTAAAAAAAGATGAGAACCAGCAGGAAAGGAATCTATCTGTCATTAGCTGTAGATGCATGTTGTGGCGAATTAGCAGTTTCTGCTTTATGCATCAGGAAGTACCGGAGCTTTCACAACACATACTGACTCACTTAAGATTTTATATTCGCGAACAAAAAGTGCATTCGGAATATTTTGAAACTTCAACCTCTATGGTGTCTTGTTCGCATTCTTCGCCGATGACAGAATATATGGTAAGTGCTGGAAGCTTTCTCAATCTACATAAGTCATCGCTTCTAATGGAAAGATCGAGGGTTGAAATATTGGGGAGCTTTATGCGCGTGAGAAGCTGTACAAAATTTGCCGCCACTTTAGAGCTTTAAAAGCGAGGGTCCACAGCAAATTCATATTTTTCCCTTCAGAATATTGTGAAGGCAATTAATGAAAATTAGCCGATCCGTCCAGCATATATTTATTACTATCTTGCTTACTCCGGAGTGAGTACCAAATTTTGGTCTGTCCGACGTTTGAAAATAGTTTGGCAGTGTACAACAAAGTCATAGGTGATGGAAAGGCCTATTTATATTTAAATCCCTCAGTCTGCCTGGTCGAATTACATATAGATCTACCAGCTCTAGACTGATCGACCAGCCAACGCCTTCATTGATCGTAATACGCGCGTGGTCGCTGCTAAATACACACGATGGTGGACTTTGACAGTGATACAACGATCAATGTGCTCGGTCTGATAAGGTGTGAGGAGAGGGGTTTCCATGTATGTTAACTTAGGTAAGTAGAATATTATCCCCATAATAACGGTCGATTTACACCTGAATAGGACAAAAAAAGTGGTGATTACAATAATTGTATCTGGATCTGTTGTCACTACAAAGCGGTTGTATCCCACTTAGCTAAGTGAATTTCTTATATCAATCTGTTACGCACCCAGTCTTCATTTCGATGTATTGTTTGTTGCAGATACCACATCAAATATGACTACACCCGATCGATAACATGTTAGTGGCTTCCACTACAGCAGGCGCTCCTACAAGCTACATACCAAAGCTTAAAAAGGTTGGCTTCGTGCATAAATGTCAAACTCTGCAGTCAAAAATAAGTATTGGCAGCTCCTGAACAACTTGGTCATCTGTGCTAACTCAGTCACTTGTGTTGTTTCGAGGTGAGCTACCCGTGCGCAAAATCTTACAACACAAACTAGTTACCGTCCAACCACCACATGATGGAAAGTACCGTTGGTATTAGCACGAGTAGTTGACGTTAAGCGTATCAACAGCTGGGGTTAAATGTCCGATCCGCAAATTAAGGCAAGGATTGTCATGATTCGGAGCTGCTCGTGCTTAATAACCACTACCCAACGACAAGAAATCGAGGAGAGAAACTATTTGTGGTTAATAAACGACAATGGAGGTGAATTTGAGTGCCCTCCAAGATCACATCCACATCTCCATATAATATCAATAATCAAACTGTCCCTCTACTGCGGCAGAGCGGGTGTATGCCTTGTTCATCTCTATCCAGCTAAAATATCTTCTGTATCATACAGAACAACAGTGACCTTGTGTGGATTCACTTGCAATCAGTCAGGAATGCAATAAACTAGGCCAGCTGTTACTTGTGTTCACAGCTAAATTTCGTATTTGAAGCTTTGAGCTTTCACTATGGGATTGTAATCAGTACGAAGGCACTTTATTGAGGCGTGCATCTCATCTACATAATCATGCTCTATGCAGCTCATCTAAACTCACGGGGCCTTATTTTTTCGATAACATCATGCATGACCAAAATGGTCACGCAGCATGTGTTGATTCGTTTTTGAAGCAGGTCTTGGACCGTATAGTCTACATGTACGCTAGAACTATGTATTTAGGGCGTGATTGGAGCGCGTCATCAACGGTAGATTCCAGCCAGAAATCTACGAGTGGCTACAGTACGATGGGGTTCAAAATTTTTTAGTCAAACCATCCGTATCGAACATCTGTAAAGGCCCTTTAGTAGCCTATTAATAGTAGCCCTGGCCCTTTACTAAAGGGCCAGAGCTACTTCACCATCCAGCATTTGCTTCCCTTGTCAGAGGCAGTTTTTTAGTGGTTACATTTTCCCTACTAATTCCCGGTGTGCGACTCGTATCGACACTCATTTTCAATCTCGCCAAAGAGAAGATGCTTCAGGGACTGAACGTCGAGGAGCTCAAGACGCTTGAGGCAGCACTAGCATTGATCGAAGAAGATGGGGGTGGCTATAGTAGCTTGCGGGGAAGCTTGGACAACAGCTCGAGCTCCACCGATCCGCACGAAGTAGAAGGCTTTCCCGACTTTGACTTTGAATCGAACAAGGCAACTGTCTGCAAAGGTAAAAATATAAACTCTTCCACTAGTCCAGATGCCCAAGAAATCCAACGCCTTAAAGAGAACCTAGCGCTTCCAGGGAGAAATCGCTCCCGAGACCTTCAGAAACTGGAGCTGCTGCAGCTGCGAGTGGATGCTGAGGCATTGCAGCGGCAAAGTGATGAGCTGGGAGACCATCAAATAACGCCAGCACCAAGCGCAAACGATATTCTAGAGGGGGATGCATTGCTAGGCAAGCGGATGCGCCTAGATGCATGGAAAATGCTTGCAATGAAGCACAAGAAACACCGAATAGAGACGGAGGCTGAAAACCAGAATCTTCGCGAGCTATATGCCAGCCAGCCCAAGACAACTAATACATTAAAGAAGCTGTTGGCGAAGCAGGCGTCGCTGAAGTAAGTTTTGTGCTGTGGGCTGTGTGTTTGTGAGAAATGTCTAACTATGCTTTTCATTTACTTGCACCACCGCAGAGATAAACTTACTTATTCTGAAGTAAACACGCGATCTCTCAGTTTCGACGTGCTTAACGTGCAATAATATTCAACAATACAAAAATGGACTGAACAAACAATTGAGCTTGATCACATTCAACACCATAAAGAGAGACAGAGAACCTGATTCGTTAAATAATATTCAACACGCTGATGCAGATCACAAACGAGTACGTGTATAAGGATTTTAGCTGACTGCATCCTATTGTTGCACGCTATCATCCATAATGTATCATTTTTTTTTGCCTACCACGTCACCAATTGTCTAAATGTCTATGATATTGTAGAGATAGCAACAAAGTTGAGTTAAGCTCGGAAACAAGAAAATAGGTTGTCTTTTTTTTGACAAGCAAAAGAAGCAAAGTAGCCAGAAGCGTTCAGATTCTTTTGTATCATCAGCGCGACAGGTACTACAGTTCTTAGTTAAGCCAGGTAGTTCCTGCTGAGCTGCAGTTTGTCTACGTATTGGATCGAGTTTTGGGGACCCCACGCTAGCAAAATTAATGAATATTTTCTCGCCCACTGAGACGCTTCTTACCCTTTCCTTCTCAGTGATATCATGCGACGGTAGCCGCAGCGTCATTTTGAGCGATAAACTTGACGCTGGGCCTAGACACCGTATGTGATTCGCTGTAAGCGGTAGTGGTGGACGTCCTCGCATCACAGCCTGCGAGCGGGCGACCCATATCGCTACAAGAACCACAGGTATTGATGGGCGGCAGACCAAAATCAACAGACGAAGTAAGCGTGGAGACCATGTTGCCGACGGATTGCAGAGCTAAAAGTTTACGTGAAGTACAGGGTGCGTTGATGAGCATAGGAA
>NW_003303464.1:103735-119728 GCF_000142945.1 Phytophthora infestans T30-4 | reverse complement strand
ATGAAGAGGAGGAGAAGGAGGAAGAAGAGGAAGAGAAGGGTGCTTTCGTTGAGCCCCGGGGGGTCACGAATAACCTCGACCAGCAGCAGGAGGATTTCCAAGCTGCCCAGCGTGTGCGTGGGGGTTCGGTGGTGGCACCCGTCAGCCAGGGAGCTGCCATCAGCTTAAGAGGGAATTGGCCTCCCGAGGAGAGCTCTGGGGCTGAACTCTTCCTAGAGCTTCTCGTCGCTCCTCGTGGTCTTGTGGGCGGACACACTTCTAGGGGCACTTACGAACGTGCCCTTGTTCAGAAGGAAAAGTTGCTCGTTGACAACTTGGAGGCTGCTCGGTGTGTGCTTCTCGCGCCACACCGCATCCCCCTTAAGGACTTCACGACTTGTCGTAAGAAGCCCGAGACCCGGGGTGGTCTCTATCCTCTTTGGGGTACCCCTGGGTTCTGCTCGAGACCTGTCCCACCTGGGGTTCCTGTGAGGACATGTTCTGGGCATGGATGGAGTCTCTTAAGTACTCACCCACGGAGCTACGGGAGCTCCATGAAGATCAGCAGCTGTCCCACATCCTGGACCAGCGTGATATTCGTGTTCGGTTTGCCCACTTGGTCAGCAAGCGCATGCTGCCAAGGGACATGCTGAAGCGTGCGGCTTCCAGCGCTTACGATGAGCGCGAGTACGAAGTGTATTCAACGTCCGCACCCCGTTCGGGCAAGAAGCCCCGGACTACTTATGTAGCTGCCGCCTCTTCTGTTCCCATGTTGCGACAGCCTTCGGGCAGTCAGTCAGGAGCCGTTCAATCGGCTCCCACGAGTTCTCGGAGTGAGCATAACCACTCCACTTCACGAGGAGCTGTCACTTACCGCGACGCCGTTGCTCCTGGAGGATCCGCTCCACGTGAAGGTGGACTTCTCCATTCCGGTCAAGCAGGGGCTGCCCTCGTACGAGTACGAGTACTCTGCGCCTCCCGAACGCCACTCTCGTCCGAGTGCTCCGGCTGCGGGTCCGACACAGGGCCCTGAGGTTGACCGCCTCCGTCAACGTGTCCTCGTGCTTGAGATTGCACTTGGCCTTGGGACTGGCGGTGATGCTGCCGCCCAGGCCGGGAATCAGGGCGAGCTCGCTCGTCTTGCGGGCCGCCTGGACCTGTTGGAGCGAGAGGTCGCGAGCCTGCATCTGCGGGCGGATCGCCGAGCCTCTTCGTCCGATCTGGACGAGGCCTTTCTCATGATCCGACAGATCGAGGCTCTGCTGCCACGTCCTGAGCCGCCTGCGGCACACTTCCAGACGTACGCGTATGGTGCGTATCCGGCGTACTCAGCGTACTCGGCGTATGGCTCCGGGGTCCGTTCGTACGGAGCCCCTCCGGCGTACGGTCTTGACCGCAGCCTTGCCGCTCCGACCGAGGCTTGGGTCCCTGCTCCGGCGCCCTCGTCGACGTCTGTGACCGGCCCTCGCTTTGAGGAGCTGGGTCAAGGTGGGTCTGCGAGTCAGCAACCCCCTGCGGATCAAAGTACCGCTTAAGACGTCCAACATAGAACGTCGGGTGCATCGGCATTGACTTAGGCAGGTCGGTGGTGTACGACGCACCATGTCTGGCCAGGACTGCAAATGGTCCGATGAAGCGGTGCTTCAGCTTGTTGCAGCCGACAGAGCTGACAGTGTCAAGAGGTAGGTTCCTCGTGTCTAGTAACACTAAGTCCCCCACTTTAAATACACTTCAGTTTCCTCTTCCATGTTTGTCGAAGTACTCCTTTTGTTTATCTTGGGCCGCTGCATGGCATCGCGGACCCTGCTGACAACGCTCAGCTTGGTATCCATAAAGGATTCCACTTGTTTCCGCAGCGAAACTGGTCTCACATCCGAGATCTGGGAGGAAAAGGCTTTCCGAGCCACTCCCCCACTTAGAATAGAGGAGTCCGTGTCTCCTTGAAGAGTGAGAGGCACTCTGGGGTGATGGAAGCCGTTCAAGTAGAACGGCGTGAGCCCCGTGGTCGCGTGTACCGCGTTGTTGAGCGCAAACTCAACAACTGGAAGCTGCGTCGACCACGTACGCGATGCTGTCGCGCACACACTGCGCAGAGTGTCCTCGAGCACTCGATTGACGCGCTCTGTCTGGCCGTCTGTCTGCGGATGGTCCGCAGTGGACATTTGCAGACGAGTTCCCAGTAAAGGAAACAGCTTTTCCAAAACGCAGCCGTGCACCGCGGGTCCGAGACAATCGTCTCGGGGAGACCGTGATAGCGGAACACGCCATCGACGAACAACCTTGCGGTTTGTTCGCCCGTAACAGTGACGGGAACCGGAGCAAGTTGTACCATCTTGCTCAGCCGACACACGAACACCAAAATTCCGGTGTTGCCGTGTCCGCCGGCGGGAAGCCCAAAGATGAAGTCAAGACTCATCGACTTCCAACAGTCAGCCGGAACGGGCAGGCTCTGTAGTGGAGCCGAAGAGTGCCCTGCGTGTTTGACCCGCTGACATGTTTGACATGTCTTAACGTATCGGGCGACCCACTTGTACATGTGGGTCCACCAGAAGGCCTGAGAGACCGACATAAAGGTCTTATCGCGGCCCAAGTGGCCGCTGGAGGGCGCGTCGTGTGCCTCCGCGAGGATATCGAACTTCAGATCCTCGTCGTTGGGTACGACCACCCGTGGAGGTTCAATGGACTCCATCGGTAATAGAGGAGGCCATCCTTCAACTCATATCGGTGGAGCCGTGAGCGCTGTCGTGACGAGAGCCAGTCGGACTTCGCGCTCGTTCCTGCCGTGAGAAACGTGACGATAGGCGCGACAGCCTCATCGTCCCGATACGCCATGCGTATCCGATCATATAGATCCGTTGTCATCCGTGTGATGTGGGCCAACTCATAGTCAGGACGCCGAGAGAGGGCGTCCGCAAGCACGTTGAGCTTGCCCGGCTTGTATTCGACGCGGAAGTTGTACTCCGCGAAGAAGGACAGACACCTCGCCATCCTTTAAGAGAGGTGAGGCGAGTTAGTCGCCGTCCTCAAGGATGCGTGGTCGGTGTAGATCACGAAGGACCTCGAGCCCAGAAGGTGAACACGAAACTTCACAGGGGCATATTTCATTGCCAGGAGCTCCTTGTCGTGGACAGGGTAGTTCCGCTCGGCGGCTTTGAGCTGCCTGGACTGAAACGAGATGACTCGTTCATGTCCAGCCGTGTCGGTCTGCAGCAATGCACACCCGATGGCGTAATCGGAGGCATCGCAGACGACGCTAAACGGCTTCGTCTCGTCCGGCAGGGCCAGGACAGGGGCCTCTTGGAGACTGGCCTTGATGCTGTCAAAAGCATCCTGGTGCTCTTGGTCCCAGCGCCAGTCGACGTCCTTCTGAAGGAGGCCCGACAAGGGCTTAGCGATGCTCGCGTACCCTGCGCTGTACTTGTAAAGGTAGCTGGCCAAGCCCAACCACTTTCCAAGATATTTTTGGGATCGGGGCGTCGGTCATGCTGCTATGGCTTTGACCTTGTCTGGGTCAGCCCGAACGCCCACGTTGCTGACGAAGCAACCGAGAACTTTAATCTCTGGTGACGCGAAAACGCACTTGTCGATGTTGGCGTAGCGCTTGTTTGCTCGCATTACGTCCAACACTCGACGGAGGTGTCCTAGATGCACCTCCAGGGCCGTCTTGCCTCCCTCGGCACGGCTATGGACGAATATGTCGTCGAAGTACGTCTGTACGAAGGTACGCAAAGGGCGGAACAGTTGCGTCACCAGGCGATTAAACGTCGCCGGGGCGTTAGACAAGCCCTGCGGCATGACGAGCCACTCCCAAAGCATGCCGCTTGATGAGCTCACCGCGGTGAGCGAGATGTCACTCTCTCGCATCAGGATCTGGTAGTATCCGTCTACCAAATCCAGCGCACTGTACAGTACGCTCTCGGCCATGTTGTTTAACAACACATCCTTTCGTGGGATTGGTGTTTGGGCCGGCACCATCGCGCTGTTCAGCTTGTTACAAGCATGAACTAGACGTTACTTTCCGTTCGGCTTCCGAACGCAGAATGTCGGCGTCGAGTGCGGGGATTTCGACTCCCGCACCATGCCTGCCTTCGCTTTCGCGGCGAAGAAGGCATCAATGACCTCGCACTGCTCGCGCGGGAGAGGCCATTACCTCGTGACACAATACTTTGTGCCATGCACGAGACCAATCTCATGCCGTACTTCTCGATCCGGTGGGAGTTTGGTCGGTGGGTGTTTGTTCACCACGTCCGCATACTCCGTCACCAAATAATACACCGGATCATTGGGGTCTTAAGGATCTCAGAACCCACGCGGGCCTGACGCTGCTTGTATAGATCTTCCAGGACGTTCTCGTCCAAGACAGAGGAGGGGTTTAGCTCCTCCCGAGTGGTCTCAGGTCTCATGAGCACAATCTCAGCAATCTCTCCAGCCTTGAGGCTGGCCAGGAAAGCCTCAACCGTCATTTCATCGAGATTCAGTATCTCTGCAACCTCTGGCAACGGTTCCAAGTGGACACCAGATGCCTTGATGGGTCAACCGGTCTCGCCATCGAAGATGTGAAAACACTCTTCCACCGGCCTTGTCGAAGGAGCCCGGGTCCTGGACTCCGAGTCACTTGAAGCGACGTCGATTTCGGATCTGACTTGAGGCGGCGGCGGCGTCGTTGACGACGGCGACCGTGATGTGGAGCTTTGCTGCTTACGTCTAGGGATGTCGGCGCTGTGACATCCGAGGCACTCGTGGCCTCGTGTGGTACTGTGGTACCCACACAGGAAGCGTGTTCGACGCCTTCCTCTTCAGCTAAGGTCTGGGCGACCGTAAGTGGAACTATGTTACCCACTCTGAACACGCTGTTCTCAGTGTTCGTGACAGCTGCAGCTGTCTGCGGAACTAAGTTACCCGCTTGTGAACCTAAGTTACCCACTTGGCCGGCGCCTCTTCTGGGCGCTGCCACCATCAAAACATTCTCGGAGTCGTCATATACGTCGACGACTCCCAAGCATCTGCGGATGCTTTGGTACCCTGGCAGCCCTTGCGGGAGCCCCGGGTCCTGACAGAGTTGGGAACATGACTCACCAATGCTCTGTCGGACTGCGCAGGGCGGCTGGCACCGATTGCCTTGCCTCGCCAGGCGATCCAGGGCTCGTGCTTCTCAAGCCAGGGCATCACGAAGACTTAGTTCTTCCCCAGTAAGGAGCCCCGCCCCTACTGGCTTCCGGCGTTTTCCTGTCCCCGGGATCCTGGCTTCTGCCAGCGACCCTAGAAGACGGGCTTGGGAAAAGACCGTCTGCGGAGTCTTTCCGCGGGACAGTCGCGCTTGGAGTGGACCATCTTCCCGCAGCCGAAGCAGCGGATGTCACGCTGTTCGGCGGACCCGAGCTCCATGGGGACTGGTCCGCTGGTGCTTGGTCGACCGGGGGTCGACATGGAACTCCCAGAACACGCTGAGGCCGGCGTAGGCGCCTGGTGATGGCTGTACTCTTCCTGAAGGGTCACTTGAATCGCCTCTTCAAGGGTGTTTGACTGCACCCGGTACAGCTGAGTGTGTGCGGGGTCCACTCGAAGGCCGTCCATGAACACAGTCATCTTGATGTGTTCGTTGAGTGGGTTTCCCACTAGGGACGCCGTGAGTTCCCGTATCTCTGGCACGTACTCGTGCAGCTCACGCCTCCCTTGTTTACACGAGAGGAAGCGCGAACGCTGGCGGTACTCGTAATTCGCCGGGAGGAACGCGGCTCGGAGCTGTTCACACAGCTGAGCCCAGGAAGTGAAACATCCAGGGAATGTTGCCTCCCGTGTATACACCCAGCTCTTAGCACGGCCGCTAAGGCTGGAGAGTGCAAAAGCAACACGAAGTTGCTCGGTCGAGATCAGAGCCACGTCCATCGCGAGCTCTACTTCTCGGACCCAGAAGTGAAGGTTCTCGCCTTCCTTCCCTTCATACGGCTTAACCTTCAGCCGTATTGGCTTCGGGTGAGGCGGATTTGCTTCCGCCGCCGGAGCCTGCAGGTTCTCCCGCACATGCGCGATGAGGTCCTGCTCGTACGGGTCAAACGCATTGACGCGCTCGAGCTGCTCGGCCGGTGTTGACACCACCAGGCTCTGCAGGGTCTCCATCCCGAAGATGCCTGCCATCTTCCGAACCGACTCGAACTGAGAGTCGTTCATATGGGAGAAGTCGTTCCTATCCATGGCAATGAGCTTCGGAGAGGTTCAGGTAGTCTTCCCGCGGTGGCGTGGATTGACTACGAGTGCTACCAAGTTTGACGGGATCACACAGCACCTTGCGCTAGAGGAAGTTAGCTTCCGAGAGTATTCAAACTCTCAGTGAACGGCAGTTCACAGGTCCCCTCTCTATTCAAAAGAGAGCGAAGTGGCCTAATTAAGGTAGAATGTAAGCTGAGTATATTTATAGGTAGATAAAGCTTGGGTCTAATACAAACTATAAGTCACCTATAGAAATGCAATGTCATCAACCAATGGTTGGCTTTGGACGACCTTGGTACCTAGTACCAAATATCCCGAAGTATGACGTGTCACACTTCATGTAACCAGGGTACACTTAGAGCTACGTACCCCGCTACACGCTACAGCTTCCGTTGGAGCTGTGCGACCGAAGTTATCTCCGATTTAAAGAACTGTTATTAACCCTTTCGCGAGGAGCACATATAAGCCCATTTTTTCTATACTATACAGGTCAAGTCAATAAGAGCTAAAAAGGCGCAAAATATGCCCTTTAAGGTATTGGTAAAGACGGGGATGGTGTGCAAATCAAGCTTGATGCAGTTTGATGTGGTGTATTTTGCCCTAAAAGGGCGAATTTTGCGCCCTTTAAGGTAGCATTATGATTGGCTAATAAGTGAACACTCAGACAACTCGAGGTCGATTCTATTATGATTGGTCAAAACAATTCGGTACAGCGTACCACCGCTGAAATATAACGGCGAAACTTACGAAGATATTCGCGCTACTGACCGTTTTCTGGATGATGACTTGTCGAAGGATGATGCCCACGCTGCTGCAGCTTCCGAAGCTCGCGCCATTATGTAGTATTGTGGTGTTGACCGGCGAGATCATGCCGCTGGTTTCCCGCGATAACATGTAAGCCGCTATACGTTTGTGGGTGCTTTCGGAGATGCTGTTTCAAGCGTCACCTATAGTTTTGAAGCTATAGGTGCTCAAGGTTCCGATTTGAGCGTGTAGAACACTAGGTTGCATATGTGTCTATTCCAGTATGGCCGGCGATGGTGTAACTACAACGCAGTGCAGTGGTGCATAGATCTTATGCTTTGTATTTGAATGTGGCATTTTGTATACTAGAATTGCCGCGCAAACTTGGCGCCCAAATTATGGAGCTACCCCAAAAATTTATTGTTTCTTTGTTTGAATGTATTTAAAAAAACAAGTCGTGATGGAATATATGTATTTATGTACCCTTATACTCTCCACGAATAGGCGACGCGTATCAGCCGTCCATCCGTCCCCGCCCTCATTTGTAAATCAAGCAGAAAATGTCGGAAGTGCCGCGTGGCCAGAAGCGCAGGCATGAAGGCACGGATATGGCAAGGAAGCGGCGACGCGTGCGTACCGGTAGCGCGGAGGCACCTGATGAGACAGCGAGCAGCCTCGGAGGCGTTGCTGTGTTCAACAGCGAGTGGCGAGTGTTGGCAAAGGCCGGGTGGACGTCCAAGCAGCCTTCTACCAAGTCTTTGGACACACGCTACAAATACATTCGGCCTGGAAAGCGACACGACGGCGAAGAGGGGACTGACTACCTACTTGGAGAAATGGCCGTCCTAAGGTACATTGCGAAGACGCGCCTCCTCGAAGTCGGTGCTGAAGAAGGTATTGAAGGCGGAGGCCGAACTGAGGGGTGCTGAAGACGCCGTGGACTAATTGTGTTTTGTTTTCCTTTTGATATAGGTACCAGCGCTGCCAACGACGATGAAAGAGGCGAGTGCGGCGATCTTGGAGCAGGTGCAGCTCCCGGTGAGGCGGCAGCGGTCGGCCGTGCCGCCGATATGGGTGCTGGTGTTCCGGCAGCCGGCGCCGGTGCCGCGCGTGGAGCGAGAGGAGGGCGTGGAGCTCGGAGAGGGCGTGGCACCTCACGAGCAGCGAGCGGCGGAAGCGCTGAAGGTGTGGGTTAGGCAGTGACGGTGGTGCGGTTCTAGTTACTAGCTGTGTGCATTGTTGCTGGTGCAAGGTGGAACGTTTGGCGATGCTGCGATGGCTGATGTCTGCCGTGCTGGTGCTATGGGTGCTGACGTTCTAGCAGCCGGCGCCGGTGCCGCGCGTGGAGCGAGAGGAGGGCGTGGAGCTCGGAGAGGGCGTGGCACCTCACGAGCAGCGAGCGGCGGAAGCGCTGAAGGTGTGGGTTAGGCAGTGACGGTGGTGCGGTTCTAGTTACTAACTGTGTGCATTGTTGTTGGTGCAGGTGGAACTTTTGGCGATGATGCGATGGCTGATGTCGGCCGTGCCGGTGCCGCGCGTGGAGCGGGAGGAGGGCCTGGAGCTCGGGGAGGGCGTGGAACCCGCGGCGGTCGTGGAACCCGAGGAGGGGGTGGAACTCGAGGATGGCGCGGAGCTAAAGGAGGGCGTGGAGGCCCTCGAGCCACGAACGCTGCCAGCACTGAAGGTGGCGGAAGTGCAGTTGGTGTTGTCGACTTAGCCGTCAGAGCCGGGCATGTAACGCTAGCAGTGCGAGAAGGACTTGGTGCACAAGGAGGGCATGGGGGCCGAGGAGCTCTTGAAGTTCCGCGAATCACTAGCGGCCCAATATCCGAAGGTGTGTTTATGAGTTTGGTATTGGTTTTAACCACAACGTAACAATCTGTTTGTTGGTACTGCAGACGCACGGGGCCGTGATGTTGGTGGAACTACGGTGCAGACAGTCAGTACTGGTCGCGAGATCCAAGGCCAAATTGCTGTAGGCCTAGAATCACCACAACCAGGGCGCGCAGCACCAACTGAGACAGCAACTCCTACACGTACGCCTCCCGTCATGCTGCAGGATGTCTACGTGGACAAGCTAGTTGCATTTATGCCCGAAAAAGATCGATGGATGAAAGCAAAGGTCTACAGACCAATTGGCACGGCGTACATTATTGGTCGTGTGTATCGCCTAGTCAAAAAAGGGAAGAACGCTTCGCTGTTCCAGATTCGATGGCTAGACAGTCAGTTCCAGAGCACTGTGGAGCATATCAGCGTTGGGATGGTGCAGGTTGGCATCAAAAAATACACTGTGCTTACACGAGTAAAGAACCCGGATTGGAGAATCCTCGTACGTCCCGATCCCACCGATGAGATCGACTTTGAGGAAAATGATTCAGATTGCGAAGAAGAAGAAGTACTTGAAGCTTTCGATCCGACTGAGTTACTTCCAACCAGCCTCGCTGAAGCTGAAGCAATCCAAAGCATGCGCTTTGTTCCGTCTGGAGAAGTTCAGATGCCTTCGTATCTGTACAAGCACGGTGATGGATCGACACGAAGCTACTTGCGACCTGAGTTTAAACATTTGTTTGAGCATTCTGCCAGTTCCAGCTTCTTTGCCTACATACCGCTTTACTTTTGGCGTCAAGTGCTGCATGCAACTAACAAGTACGCCGTGGTGAACGGCATTGGGCTGGCGAACCAGTTCACACTTGACGAGCTCATGATTTTCCTGGGCATTCTATTCTTCATGGCAACGAACGATAAAGGCGAGTACGCAAATTACTGGGGTCTACAAGCGGAGGATCTAATTTTTGGTGGTGTTACAACTTCGCTTGATGGCATCATGACGCTGCATCGCTTCAAGCTACTGTGGCGATGTCTGAGCTTCAATGCGGTCCCTAACACACTAGATCAAGATGCTGCAGCTCGCATCCGACCTCTTCTAAACCTGCTAAAGATCACTGGTGGTCAGTATATTCGCGTTGGTCGAGATGTTGCGCTAGATGAAGCAAGTGTTGCGTGTCGTTCGCGTCAAGGTCGCCACATGATCGTGTATAATCCCATGAAGCCTACTGGGAAATATCATTTCCGGCTGTACATGGTGTGCTGCTCTACTACGTGGGTCGCGCTGAATTACAAACTTCACTGCAGCCGAAGCGACATCTTTGACAGACTGAATGGTGTAGTTGACCAAGTTGAAGCGCAAAACCTGCGAGAGGAGCTGGAGGAAGTATCTAAAATCAGGCAGCATGTGTTGGAGGTAACAAGACCGCTATTCGGAACAAATAGGGTTGTCAACATGGACAACTATTATACGTCCGTGCAGCTTCTCCAGGAGCTCCGACTGAAAGGCCTCTATGGTCGCGGCACTATCCGTGCCAACAGCAAACATTTCCAAGGTCACACTGTTCTTCACAAAGACGACTGTACCCGAGGGGTCTATCGCCAAGCTGTCTCGCACGATCACAGCATGCTTGCAGCGTCATGGTGCGACGGTAACGTGGTCAACCTTGTGTCCAATGCGGACTCAACGAACATTACAACTATCACCCGCATGGTTGGTAACGAGAAGCAGTCGTTTCCAGCTCCAGAGTGCGTCGCTCAGTATAATACCAATATGCAAGGTGTTGATCGCCTTGATCAAATACGCGGGCGATTCTCTACTGCAGATGGTCATTCGTACAAACGCTGGCACAAGAAGTTGGCGCTCGCGCTCATCGATGTGGCGCGCTCCAACGCGTATCTTACGCGACGCTTGGTACAGGCGGAGCCAGCAACGCGTGATCCCCATAGAACGTTTGTGATGGAGCTAGTTGGTGAGCTTCTCAATGGACAATGGAAGAATGCACCCAGCGACGGTCGCATGCTGTACAGCGGAGAATTGGGTGACGGAGGAGAAGGAGACCAACTCGACACGCCCTCTTCCCAGCCCTCTCCTAGTGTAGTTGCTGTGCTCCCGACAACTGCATGTACTTCCGTGGCTTCGAGGCAAATTCATGCCGAGAAGAGCAGAAAGCGGCGCCGCTGTATTGTTTGCCGATGGGAGGGACGATATCCTACCGAGGTAACCAACTATTGCCTCACGCATGGTGTCTGTTTGTGCCGAGTTGTGCACGACCGCCCCGCCAAGCCATGGATGTGTCCGTCGACGACTTCAACATGCTGGGATAAGTTCCACCAATTCTACTACCCTAACGCATTGTTTACAGATAAGGGAAATGTGAGGCGACACTCCAAACTCGCCAAGTCGAAGGATGCGCACGAGCCCAGGTCTCAAGTAGCAAGGCGGTCTGCTACCGCTCGCCAAATTGCGTACGGGGTAGATCTCGGAGGTGCCCTCGCTCACGCACTTGACAACGAAGGCGATGATGCTACACAGGGTCTTGCTGCTTTCGGGGTTAGCGGTAATACTCCGCCAGGGTTGGTTGCGTTTGGCAGTGGCAATCTTTCAACTGGACTTGTTGCGCCTGGACCAGACGGCGACAGCCGTTTGGATGATAGGCCTGAAAGTGTGTTGGCTAGCAGACTTAGTGGTGCCCGTCGTGATGTTCGCGAAATTGGATGCACTAGTGAACGTGGTGGTGAAGCCCGCCGACGTGGCCGTGGTGCCGTTCTCACAGGCGGCGAAAACACACACGAACTTGATGGCGGCGGCGGAGCTCCCACACTTGCCATAGACGACGAGCGCGGACTTGGCCGTGACGACGCGCGCAGACTTGGAGACGGGTGGGCTCGGACTTGGTGGTGCCGCTGGTGCAGCTGGTGTCGGCGGCGCACGTAGCCTTGGTGACCCTAGCGGAGTCGGTGGCAGGCTAAGTGCTTCTGCTTGCACAGACAGCGAAGATTGGCGCGGGCTTAGTGGTGCAGCACATACAGTTGGTAGCCGTGGCGCTCGCCGACTTGTCAGCGACGACGCGCGAAGACATGGAGGTGGTGATGATCACAGACTTGGTGATGGCACCCGCGGACTTGGCGGTGCGAGTGGTACAGTCAGTGACGGCAACGCTCATGAGCCCGGCAGTGCTCACGGAATCGGTGGTGACTCGCATGACGTATGGGCTACTGCTACACTCGGACGTGATGATACTGCACCTAGCCAGGTTGCTGCTGCCGCACGCAGACTGGGCGGCGAAGCTGCATTTGCTCTTGGTGGCGGCACTCATGAGCATCGAAAAGACTCTGATTAGAAGCAAGTATGAGATAGCAGAATGGATCAAAGTTTCTTACGGTATATGTAAATGGGATGAGGTGTAGCCTTCCAGCTACATTGTACTTCTAGTTGATGATCCAGTTTCCAACTCTTGCAGTACGGCTCCAAGCACGATGATCGATGTCTAGGGCAGAAGAGCGACGTTGAAACTATCACCCGTGCCTCTGGCATTGCGCTTAGCTCTCGTGAAACAATCAGCTTAGCATCTTCTTAAAATAGAAAGATGTTAGCAAAGACAATGGTGGCTTCGCAAATGGGAGAATGCCGTGACATCGAAACATCTCTTACATCGACTTGCTTGAGCAGCACCTTACTGAGCCGTGGGTACTGCTTGCGTAGCTGCTGCATGCAACGCCGTCCAAGGGAGACGAGGTCCCTTCGCACCTCGATCCCGATGCACGTTCTGACTTTCGTTGTAAGTGCTACCTGTGCAAGCACGTTGCCAACACCAGCTCCAACGTCAAGGAAGACGTCAGCTTCGCCGAGCGGTCCGACGGCAGCAAGTAGAAGGGTGACACCGGACGGTAGCACCTCACCAGCATTGTCATATGTGCGCCCAGCGGGCTGGCGAACGTCGTGGGGGGGTGCTTATTTTCTCCGAAAAATATATTTCCCGGCTTTCCGCAGCTTTCGTTTGGATTCCAAATTATTCTCCCCAGGCCCCAAAACCAGGCAACTTAACACACAGGTTTAGTATTTGGCCGAACTCATTTGTGAAATAAAACCATTCGAGACTCCACCTGAAGCGCTTTTCGCCTGAGTCATCTGTGGTTGACGGCATCCCCCGCAATCTCGCGCAATATAGCCGCCTGCGGGTCCTGTATCCTCACCTCTGCAGTCTTGGTTTCCCTGATCCACGTCGTCTGTCACCTGACTGCCTCCGGCGGCGCTCCCATGCGTATCGCCACCAACTTATCGTCATCAGTCTCACGAAAGGCATGCAAATATCCCCAAAACAGACAAACCTGGCATGCGGCGATCGCCGCCGAGAAGTAGAGAATTTGACGGAGTAGCAGAAGGTCGGCATGCTGGTTTTACGACTTGCTGCGAAATGAGGAGTGGTGGTGGTGGTGACCTCAGCGCCCCGAGAAGACGCCTTGATGGCATGCCGCGGAGAAAACATGGCGGAAAGCCACTAATCGCCTTTCCGTAGGTCCGCTTGAGGCTAGCCAGCCGAAGCCACAGTTGACGGGCCGGCCGCTTGGTCTGCATTCGGCGGGCCACGTAGGCCCATGTGATTCGTAAGCCCTCCCTTTCGAATCGGAAGGCGATCTGCACCAGCAGCTTATCTTCAGTGTCTGTGAAGGTAGTGCGCATTAGTCTTAAGTACACTATAGAAAAATGGGATGTCGGATAGGTGCATTCGTCTTGCCTTTTGTATGTTCTGGTGACTGGCTGTCAGGCGATTGACCGCTAGATCCATGGTACGACCGCGTAGAAAGGGCCGATTACGGTCGTTGGAGCAATAAAATACTGTGCGATGACCAGACGATCCAAAATTACCCCCAACCTCTTTCTATTCACAGCTGCGATTGGTAGTTATAAAACACGGTTGGCAGAGTTGGAGGAAAAGCTAAAAGGGCGCAAAATTCGCCCTTTTACAAGCCCTTTTTCCACCTTGTTTTGGTAATGGTGTTAAAGGGCGAAAAATGCGCCCTCGCACCGCGTAAGGGTTAACTATTACGGCCGGTTCATCCAGAATTTGGCTGTTTATGAAGCGGTACTCTATCAGCTAAAGGACACGGACTTTGGTCCTGGGGGTGACTTGGCGTCAGCAAAAGCGTCATTCGCCGAGCTCAAAAGACGGGTAGCAGAAGCTCCAATTCTGCGTCATTTCGACTCGGCGAAAGAAGTCCACATAATGTTGTACGCCCATGACTGGGCACTGAGCAGTACATTGATGCAACCGCACGACGACAAGCTGCACCCAGTTCGCTTCTGCGGACGCGTAGTAAAGGAGAACGAACACAGCTATCATCCCGCTGAGAAAGAAGTAGTCGCGCTGTTACAATTGCTGAAAGTGTGCTACACTCTCTTGGCGGGGAAGACGCTACACGTCTACACCCGTTTCCCCACGCTGGAGTGGGTGTTTAAGTCAAAGTCGCTGTACGGCCGCGCAGTCAGTTTCGCAGTTATGTTGTCGCCCTACGATTTGAAGGTGAAGCGAGTACGTGAACGAGATGTAGATTTCGCCCAGTTGCTCCAGGCGTCGATAACCCCGTTTATCGGACTCGACGATTCCTTGAAGCACCTTGCCCCTCCCTCCAAGAACTCGGCGACAGTTCGAATGGACCCAGAACTGCTCTACGCCCGCATACCAGCTGACTTTGCGGGATGCGTGCTGTCATTTGATGGCTCAGCGAAGACAGCTAAATACGGCGGGTATGGCAGTTGTTCGTGGATACTGTGGCGCCTTCCGAATTAAGACATAGACATCGCTGCGAGTGCGTACCTGTCGTCCACCACAGTCAACATCGCCGAGTACACCGGCATGAACAATGGCGTCTTGGCGGCGATTGACCGAGGGATAACCGATCTGATTATCGTGGGTGACTCCCGGCTTGCAATCCAGCAATCCATGGGGGTGATAGCATGCAAGAAGGAAACATTGCAAGTGGAGCTAGCTCGACACAAGGATCTCACGAAGCAACTCAACTCGGTCCGGTATCGACACATAGCGCGACACTATAACGCAGCGGCTGATTCGCTCGCTACAGAAGCACTGGAAGCTAAAGCTGGACGAGTAATTCTCGGGACGGATAGGAAAGCAGAACGGAGAATGATTAACCGAGTAGCCGAAGAACTGTACGCCACAGGAAACCCAGCGGAAACCCCGATTGTCACGGCAGTCACTCGTAGCCGAGTACGCCGAGTTCACTTTGAGGACGAGCTGGATGAAGACTCGGCTAGAGCAAGAGGAGGAAGTCAGGATCACGAAGCGAAGCCTTGGCAACAAATCCTAGAGAATCTGCAGTTGAAAGCAGTGGAGATGAATTCGAACCAGTCAGCAGGGCATCGACTCGGCGGACTAACCACACGACCCCGAATGTTGAAACAGGGTCGCAGATGGAGTCAGCCCAGACAGCTCAGAATACCAACGACATTATTCCAGTGACAGTACAGACTGAGCGGAGACGACGAATCGCGAAGGCACAAGATGAAGAACTCAGGTGGGTCGATCTGAAGGCGTACCTGAGAGGTGAATTTGAGGACCTTACACACCGTCGAGCTCAGAATGCCGGCAAGGTCGCAGAAGTCTTTGTACTCAGCGAAGACGGCCTGTTATACCGTCGAGATGAAGCTCGCCGACTGGGCGAACTCGGCGAACCGAACCTCTCATTGAGATTGGTGATTCCGTCAACTATGGTCGACGAAATACTTCATAACTGTCACAACTCGATCGAAGGAGGGCATCAAGGCATTGTCAGAACGTATCACCGAATCAAAGCCGACTACTACTGGATTGGTCCTTACGCCGACGTGGTGAAACATGTTAGGGCCTGCGAGGACTGCAATACCAGTAAGAGCAAGCCACAGTTGAGAGGTTACTCGCCGGGAAATGTGGTGTCAGACCATCCATTCCAAGTCGTGTCAATGGATTTCGTGATTCCCCTTCCTCGAGCTCAGCGGGGCAATACTGCACTGCTGCTGTTCCAGGACCACTTCACGGGGTTCGTTATCGCTAAGGCTATGAATGACACCGGGGCACTCGAAGTGGCCAAGGTATTTGAGGAATGCGTCTTTCAGGCAGTTCGGGGCTCCGTCTCTGATACAGCACGACCGGGATCCCAGGGTTATGAGTGACGTATTCCAAAAGGTCCTCCGAAGATGATGCAGTCGAGATCCAGAGCTACCCTGAGTTACCGACCCAC
>NW_003303464.1:92486-95196 GCF_000142945.1 Phytophthora infestans T30-4 | reverse complement strand
CACTGCATACTTTAAAAATGACCCAGATAAATGACTTTAACTAATGAGTAAATATTCAATCTTAATTGACAACACTGAGCTAAATGCACCGTCTTCATCGGGTTCTCTACTTCGTAAGTAAATGTTGAGACCACCTTGCAGTCCTTGTCTACTGTAGTCACCTCAACGTTTCTGTGACGGGATCACACAGCACCTTGCGCTAGAGGAAGTTATCTTCCGAGAGTATACAAACTCTCAGTGAACGGCAGTTCACAGGTCCCCTCTTTAATTAAAGAGAGCGAAGTGACCTAAATAAGGTAGATTGTAAACTGAGTATATTTATAGGTAGGTTAAGTTTGGGTTTAATACAAACTATTAGTTACCTATAGAAATGCAATGTCATTTAACCAATGGTTGGCTTTGAACGACCTTGGTACCTTGTACCAAATATCCCGGAGTATGACGTGTCAAACTCCGGAAGTGTGAAGTGTCACACTTCATGTAACCAGGGTACACTTAGGGCTACGTACCCCGTTACATCCTCCCCCACTTAGGTTCGGTTTACCGACCAATCAGAATGAAGAGGTGTTCGTCACAAACTCTCATTCTCAAAGTCGAAAACCATCGACTTGGCCGCGCGAGTGCGGCGGAGGCTCACTTCACAGTTAGAGCCTCGAGCAAAACCTGTGCGCTCTTCGTCTAGGTCCCCACTTCGACCGTTATCATGCCTCGTGGCACTGCAAAGAGCGGTGCTAAGACACGCTCCAAGGCTGCTGCCGGTAAGGCGCAAGCCAAGAGCACTAAGCCTCACGGCAAAGGCTCTGCACTCAAGGAGGCTACCCAGGTGGCCTCCGAGGTGATCGGTTCCTCGGGTGGCGCGGCTGTGGACAAGCGCGCAAGCAAGCGCCGCAGCCCGTCGCCCTCATCTTCGGACAATCGTCCGAACCCTCGGTTCGTGGAACGGGAGTTCAACTCGGGCAGTGAGGACGATGTCGAGTCCGAGAGCACTCACGATGCTCCTGCGGTCTCTGTGGGAGGGCACAGCCCAGTGCCCAGTGAGCACAAAGATGACAGCGTCCAGTCGCCCGCTAGTGATCAAGGTGATCACAGTCCCAGGACCTCTGTGCGCTCTGAGAGTCCGGCCGTCAAGGCTAAGGGCGCTCCCAAAGCCGGTGGCGATGAGGAAGAGAATCCTCGCAAACGTCTCTCGCTTTGCTGCTGGGAGTGAAGGGCCCAAATGCTGGGCAGGGTCCTCCTTCTACCTTTGCCTGGACGCCGAAGGCAACTGACGCGGTGCTACGCGTTCGCTTCGAGATGATGCGCGATCGTTTTCACCGCAACAAGAGCTCAAAGCAGCTGTCCATCGCGTGGGACCTTGTGGCAGCGGAGACTTCTCGGCTTGGCGGTCTCATTGTTGACGCGAAGCAGTGCAAGTCAAGGGTACTGTGAGTATTGATGTGTTGCTGACGAGATGCTAACTTGAGTGCAAATGTTTTGCTTATTATATGATCCAAGCTTAAATACATGCACAAGCAGTACACAGCGTATCGAGTCGCTGCAGAAGCAACGGGCAACACCACCGATAAACCGCTAAAAGAGCCGCCATGCTATGCCACAATGTGTGACGTGTGGAGAGATCATGATGGCATGGATTCGGATCCTTTCTTTTCTAGTGATGCTTCGAGCCATTACCTGTCGTCTGACAGATCCCAGCAGCAGCACAAGGGAAGTGATACCAGTGCTGAAATCACTTGACACGCTACCAACTTCAACACGTGAATCACTTCATCTGTAATCTCCTTCACGTAGCTTCGCGACATCCCCATAGCGGCACCAACCTCACGATAACCACCAGAAGATCCTAGAAAGTATAGAGCTGCAGCGACCTTCTTCTCGTAGGAGTGCTGGCGTACCTTGGCGTTAGCAAACCGAATTCCATGCTCTTGTAGGAAACGGCCTAGCCGCAGAAACGTCTCCTTGGTACAACGCATGTTAGCCTCAAACCAGCTTGCATACGCTGCTGATTGCAGCATCGTGTCAAAAGGCAAACTCGTCACGGTAAGAAACTGTGAAGGACTTCTTCGAGGAAATGGCGCTCTATCGCCCGCAATAAATGCCACGGCGTGTCCTACAGCGGCACATGCCACCAGCACAAGATCGTCCTCTTCCATGGACTCGCTGCCACTCCTCAGTCGTCTCCAGCCAAGTGTCTCCTTCTCCACCTCCGAGAGGTGGAGAAAAAGAGTACATAAAACGCCATTTGTCTCCTGTTGTGTCGTTGCCATCGATTCAATTTCATCCAATCAGATAAGAGATTAAAAAGGTTTGGTATGTCGTCTCCTTCTCCAGCTGCGAAGCGAACACGCTCTTAGCTAATCAGATCACAACAGTAGTACGGCACATGGCGCCTTTTCAAAAATATTATTAAATGAGACAACCCAAAACTAAATGATACTTATGAACCTAAGTACGAATCGAGAAGCGGGGCGTCTCCTCTATCTTTTGAGCCCTTATAAGCTGCAGAATGCCTAAAACTGGAGAAGTTGTGATCGCTCAAAAATATTATCTTCATTTATGGGCCCTCGAAATGACGATACATTTAGGAGTGTTGTGAGCTCAATATTTTTTCATTTTTAGAGATTTAAGTGTTATTTAAAAGCTCTTGTTAAAAGCAATTGAATAAGTGTAGTTTTACATTTTTTTCGCTTGAAGTTACAATAAATTCACTGTT
>NW_003303464.1:88731-91362 GCF_000142945.1 Phytophthora infestans T30-4 | reverse complement strand
CCCCTGGCCTGTCTCACAATCCACACATTCCCCGACATACCTGCTGTACGCTCTTGAATAGTCCCCTCCAGTGAAAACATTCCCGGATCCGTTGGTAGGTCCGACCAATACCCTGATGTCCGCCTTCCAAGCTAGCGTGATAGTGGTATAGGACATCCTGTTGTAAGGTTTCCGGCATCACCAGTCTCATCAATCCATCCCGATCCTCGTTGACTCTCTTCGTAGGGGGGCAATAGAAGAGCAAGTCATTCAGATCCACCGCGTAATCCGTAGCGATAATGCTGTAGGATTTGGCATCTTCCGACTCAGGTCTCGTACATCCCCCATCAGATACTTCTTTAGTCCCAAGATCCACGCTTCCTTGTTTTGTGCTTTGAGGATCCGCTTAATGCGGACTCCCTTCACAAATGTTTACTCGAGGATCTGGGGGCTGGATCCAACCCTTCCTCTGGACCTAGTGACGGCCATCACCTGGACTGTCCTTTTCCCGGATCCAACTACCACCACTTCGTCTAGTCGGTTCAATGTAACGAGATCCTGACGCTCGGCCTCTCTCTCCACTTCAACACCACATTGATTCCGTAAAGCGGCGCTGGCCAAGCTATCTGCACTGGCATTCCAATCTCGCTTGACATGCACCAACTCGTGATTCATCCAACCACGCAGGTGGATCACCACTTTCTGCCGTAACAGTGTTAGGGCCGGGGCCTTGCAGTCAATCTCACCTCGCACCTGTCTGATCACCAAATTTGAATCCCCACAAATCACCTGCCTTTTCGGATCTTGTCCCTTTAGTAGATCCAAACCCAGCAGTAGCCCGCTATACTCCGCTTCGTTGACGGTGAGGCCTTCTTCAGCTGTAGACTGCGCGACGATTGTCTGTCTTCGAGCTGCCCAAGCCACTGCACCACCGGCAATCGTCATCACAAACCCTGTGATACTCTTCCGGGAATCAGGATCATTCCCCCAGTCTGAGTCGCTGTGGGCGCTTATCACAACTGAGTCAGCACCAGTGTCACCCAGAGAGTACACAATACCCAGGTTCTTTGTTGACACCAGGCAGCGTAAGATACGCTTGACTGCGCCACAGTGCTTCTGCGTCGGGTTGGCAACGAATCGACTAAGATATCCTACCGAGTAGGCAATATCTGGCCGAGTGCTTGTAGCTAGGTACATCAGCGCTCCAATAGCACCACGATAATCGAAAGACGGCTCTTCATCTTGAGCACTTGTGCTTTGACTATACTTTGCTGTTGTTTCCATCGGGGTCGCACTGCCGTGTGTACCATCAAATCCGAATCGCTCCAGGATCTCGTTGCAGTACTTTTCTTGATGAATGCGGATGCAGCTGTCACTTTGCTCAACTTGCACTCCCAGAAACGAATGCAGTTTACCTCCATCTTTGAAGCCATATTTTTCGTCAAATGCTGCGAACAGTGATTTCTTGAACTCCACAGAGTTTGTAGCGAGTACTACGTCGTCGACGTACAACGGAATCATTGTGAACACACCGTCCTTGCAGTATACGTATAGGCACGGCTCCGTCTGTGTACACACGAATCCCATCGATTTCAGCCAGCGGTCGATTTCCTCGAACCATTCTGCTCCAGACTGGTGAAGACCGTATAGGGCATGGACTACTCGATACATTTGACCTTTCGAGCAAGGGAAGCCAGAAATCCCACGAACGTACTGCTTTATCTTCAAAACAGCGTTCAAGTATGTCGTATCGATATCACCTTGGTATAAATCGAGCCCTAGTTTTGCTGCAATAGCCACAACTACACGGAAAGTTACCATCCGAGCCACTGGTGAGAATGTCCACTCAAAATCAACTTCGAATTGCTGAAAGTCACCACGTCCGACCAAGCGAGGTCGCCACCGTGTAGCATTTCCTTCATCATCCGTTTTGGCTTGGAATCGCCACATGGTACTCAGTAGATGCGCCTCGTTCGACATCTCACTCTCGTCAATCAGCTCGAAAACATCCTTCTTGAACATTGCATTGACCTCACGCTCCATTCCCTCTAGCCACTCACGACTTTGAGGCGAGCGCATAGCCTCTGGAAAGCTTCGAGGTATCTTAACATCTTTGATGTGCCATCGATCTTCTTCAGGTCCAAAATCTGATTCTTTGACTGATTCCCTTCTGCAAAAGCTTGCATAGAGATGGTAGTCTCCTAGACGGTAGAGAGCATGACGCTCAGATTCCGATCGAAGGATCATTCGCTGGGGCTGTCCTCCGGCGTCTTTCAGTCGCTTGGGCTCTTGCACATCTTCCAGTTCAGCTTCTAGCGAAGAACGTAGATTACCAGTAAGTACTTCCGGCTCCATCACAGTGTCCATTCCGTTGCCGGCATCAACTGCAATGATCTGGTTATCCACTTCTTCTTGAAGTCCCGTAGATTAACGTCGCAGTGCGAATACATCTACCGCATCCTCTTCAGTAGGGTCTGTTGCGTACTGAGCTTCATAGCACTCAAGATGCTCGCAGTCGTAGGCATCCACGATATTCAGTCTGCCCACGGTGAACGCAGCGTCCAATCACTTTCGGCAGGTGAACTACCTTCTCCCTTTGTGATTTTCGCATTCTTCACTGGGAAACTTGACCTGGATCACCATCATGTTCGA
>NW_003303464.1:84161-88344 GCF_000142945.1 Phytophthora infestans T30-4 | reverse complement strand
AGGCACGGGTAAGCCTTTTACGAGATCACCGAGTGTTCTACACTCGGTAGGAAGAATAAAAGGGAGGCAATTCAAGCACTCCCAGTCGTGCAAATAGGCAACAATAAGCCGTCACGTAAAACCTCCCGATAATAGTCGGCCAATACACAAAGTCTCTTGGCCTTGCCGGATGAACCCTCGCTACAGAGCTTCGAGTTCACCGACAGGCATAACACACTCAAACAAGCTTGACCTGACGCTTACCTTGAAGCCGGACGTCGCTCTGTGTGCTTAAGTGGAAATTCTGTTCTGTATTTAAGCTTACCCTTTCGGGTCTATTCCCAATAAGAAGTCCTAATCAAGTATACAAATATTAAGTGAACAATGATCCGTTATGGATCTTCTTGCATGCCAAGCGTCGTCTGCACCGTCGCATGAGCATCTTTAACGGTCCGCGTCCTGTCCCAGACGGTGAACGTGCCTTCCAAGGGTCGCTGAGTCTTCCGCGAACTCATCCCAACCGCCACTGAGGGTTCGTACCGTAGATGGTCCGCTGAATGCGAATCCGGCCAGTCCATTATTAATAATAAGGACAGCCTGGATTCAGTGACATATGGCCGTATCCAATACTCGTTGAACGTTCGGAGGTGACGCCGTCGAGTCCCTGGCACCTTGGCGTCTCCGTACATCACCTGACCGAGGGTTCGTCGCTTGAACATCTTGGGCGGTGTCACGTCTTTGTCGACGGGTGATAATCCGCAACTACGGAGAAATCACTACACCACAATACAAACCCTCAGCTGCATGAGACGGTCATGTCATGCATGCTCCATGGTCCATGCGGGCCTGCAAACCCTTTCTGCGCGTGTATGAAGGACGGCAAGTGCACCAAAGGATATCCGAAGCCCTTAGCACCAGTTACACAGGCCAATGCCAACGGATATCCAGTGTACAGACGCCGTCGACGGCAAGAAGGTTTTCTAAAGTTCAAAGGCAGAGAATACGATAGTGCTACGATCAACCAGTGGGTTGTACCGTACAGCCCGTACTTATCCCAGAAGTACAACTGCCACATCAATGTCGAAGTGTGCACGGATATTACTGCGGTTAAATACCTGTACAATTATGTGTACAAAGGGACCCGACATGGGCTATACTCACTGTGGAAGAAGTCCGAGGAGGGCAGCAGAGTGCGCGTCGAGAACCAAATGAGATTCTACGTTTCTTGAGCGCCCGGGTACATTTCTCCGGTGGAAGCTTGCATGCGCCTGCTCGATTTCACGATTCAGGGGAAAACCCATGCGGTGACACAGCTGACGGTTCATCTCGAGTCAGAACAGACGGTTTGCTTCCGCGAAACGGAAAACCCGGAGGCGGTTTTGGAACGTGGTAGTCACACGATGCTGACCAGATTCTTTGAGTTGTGTGCGAGTGAAGAGCCTCAGAACCATATTGCCAGGACGATGTTTTATCAGGATATCCCCAAAGAGTTCTGCTGGAAAGCGCCGGAGAAAGGGCAACCGAAAAGGTGGATTCGCCGGAAACAGTATCAAGCTGCCGTTGGTCGCATGATTCACGTGTCTCCTCGAGATATGGAGCGGTCCTACCTTCGGCTACTGCTCTGTCAGCGTAGAGGTCCAACGTCGTTTGAAGACTTGAGAACGGTTAACGGGATTGTCTGCCCAACATTCCAAATTGCAGCGCGGGAGGCTGGCTACTTGGAGAATGACAACGAGTGGGTTTCGTGTTTGAGGGAAGCGGCTGACTTCCAAATGCCGTATCAACTACGCCAGCTCTTCGTCACCATTCTGGTGTGTTCAGCTCCAGCAAATGTTGGTGTTCTATGGGATCGGTTTTTCGCGGATCTTTCCCAAGACTTCGCACGCAAACATCAGGCTTTGATGGACCCCTTCAAGTCGGCGTTGGTCGAATTTGAAACGCTGATGAGCATTCAAGAACTGCTTCAATCGAGTGGGTATGCGGTAGCTGACTTCGACGAACTTCCTCAGTTGGGGTCGCTCCCAACATTGATTCGTGAGGCGCTTCGCCAAAACGGATTACTACGACGTGAGCTCACTGGATATGATGCGTCAGCTTTGGAGGCGATTGTAAACACAGAAGATCAGCTAAACGAAAGTCAGCGGGTGGTTTACGAACAGATTATTGAAGCGGTTGAATGCCCGGAGGAAGGCAAGAAACTATTTTTTGTTGATGGCCCGGGTGGTACTGGAAAATCTACACTGCTTCGAAACATACTCATGTTACATTAAGAGTGACCCGTCCCTCTCGTGGACACCTGATACACGGTACCAGGTGCTCTAGGAGCCAGTCAGGGCATGACTACTTAGCTTCACTATAGGTAGCCTCTAGTTTGTATAGGATCCACGCTAAGCTTACTTATAAATACATCGGTCTTACATCTACTCCTCTAAGTAGCAAACAGTTCCCTTTGAGGCCGGGAACACGTGGACTAACGTTCACTAGGGTAGTGAATACTCGTAAGCACTTCCTCTGTGCAAGGTGCTATGTGACTACGTCACAAATACCTCCGAGGTTGTGCCTCCCCCTCCAGCGTATATGATAGCGGACGACGCCGAGAACGACAGCTCCTTCGGCGACCGACTCAGCGATGAAGCCTCGCCGTCAACTCGGTTAGGGCAGGGGGAATTGCCATCGATCGCGGTGTCGCTCTGATTCCGTTCGTTGCGCAAATAGAGGATAAACGTTAGCGGTTTCAAATAGAAGTCGAAACGAGAGTTACAAAAAATGCAAAACATTATCAGAAATCATATTCTCAGTTAACTGGGGGAGGGTGTAAAGGGGGTACAATCCAGTGTGCTCCATGTTACATTAAGAGTGACCCGTCACTCTCGTGGACACCTGGTACACGGTACCAGGTGCTCTAGGAGCCAGTCAGGGCATGACTACTTAGCTTCACTATAGGTAACCTCTAGTTTGTATAGGATCCACGCTAAGCTTACTTATAAATACATCGGTCTTACATCTACTCCTCTAAGTAGCAAACCGTTCCCTTTGAAGCCGGGAACACGTGGACTAACGTTCACTAGGGTAGTGAATACTCGTAAGCACTACCTCTGTGCAAGGTGCTATGTGACTCCGTCACAAATCCCTCCGAGGTTGTGCCTCCCCCTCCAGCGTAGATGATAGCGGACGACGCCGAGAACGACAGCTCCTTCGGCGACCGACTCAGCGATGAAGCCTCGGCGTCAATTCGGTTAGGGCAGGAGGAATTGCCATCGATCGCGGTGTCGCTCTGATTCCGTTCGTTGCGCAAATAGAGGACAAAAGTTAGCGTTTTCAAATAGAAGTCGAAACGAGAGTTACAAAAAATGCAAAACATTATCAGAAATCATATTCTCAGCTAACTTGGGGAGGGTGTAACGGGGTACAATCCAGTGTGCTCCATGTTACATTAAGAGTGACCCGTCACTCTCGTGGACACCTGGTACACGGTACCAGGTGCTCTAGGAGCCAGTCAGGGCATGACTACTTAGCTTCACTATAGGTAATCTCTAGGTTGTATAGGATCCACGCTAAGCTTACTTATAAATACATCGGTCTTACATCTACTCCTCTAAGTAGCAAACCGTTCCCTTTGAAGCCGGGAACACGTGGACTAACGTTCACTAGGGTAGTGAATACTCGTAAGCACTTCCTCTGTGCAAGGTGCTATGTGACTCCGTCACAAATCTCTCCGAGGTTGTGCCTCCCCCTCCAGCGTATATGATAGCGGACGACGCCGAGAACGACAGCTCCTTCGGCGACCGACTCAGCGATAAAGCCTCGGCGTCAATTCGGTTAGGGCAGGAGGAATTGCCATCGATCGCGGTGTCGCTCTGATTCCGTTCGTTGCGCAAATAGAGGACAAAAGTTAGCGTTTTCAAATAGAAGTCGAAACGAGAGTTACAAAAAATGCAAAACATTATCAGAAATCATATTCTCAGTTAACTGGGGGAGGGTGTAACGGGGTACAATCCAGGGTGCTCCATGTTACATTAAGAGTGACCCGTCACTCTCGTGGACACCTGGTACACGGTACCAGGTGCTCTAGGAGCCAGTCAGGGCATGACTACTTAGCTTCACTAAAGGTAACCTCTAGTTTGTATAGGATCCACGCTAAGCTTACTTATAAATACATCGGTCTTACATCTACTCCCTCTAAGTAGGCAGACCCGTTCCCTTT
>NW_003303464.1:80220-82743 GCF_000142945.1 Phytophthora infestans T30-4 | reverse complement strand
CGTCACAAATCTCTCCGAGGTTGTGCCTCCTCCTCCAGCGTAGATGATAGCGGACGACGCCGAGAGCGACAGCTCCTTCGGCGACCGACTCAGCGATGAAGCCTCGGCGTCAATTCGGTTAGGGCAGGAGGAATTGCCATCGATCGCGGAGTCGCTCTGATTCCGTTCGTTGCGCAAATAGAGGACAAAAGATAGCGTTTTCAAATAGAAGTCGAAACGAGAGTTACAAAAAATGCAAAACATTATCAGAAATCATATTCTCAGCTAACTTGGGGAGGGTGTAACGGGGTACAATCCAGTGTGCTCCATGATACATTAAGAGTGTCCCGTCACTCTCGTGGACACCTGGTACACGGTACCAGGTGCTCTAGGAGCCAGTCAGGGCATGACTACTTAGCTTCACTAAAGGTAACCTCTAGTTTGTATATGATTCACGCTCAAGGCTTACTTATAAATACACTCGGTTTTTACACTCTACTCTCTCTAAGTATCAAACTCGTTCTCTTTGAAGGCGGGGAACACGTTGGACTTAACGTTTACTAGGGTAGTGAATACTCGTAAGCACTTCCTCTGTGCAAGGTGCTATGTGACTCCGTCACAAATCTCTCCGAGGTTGTGCCTCCCCCTCCAGCGTATATGATAGCGGACGACGCCGAGAACGACAGCTCCTTCGGCGACCGACTCAGCGATAAAGCCTCGGCGTCAATTCGGTTAGGGCAGGAGGAATCGCCATCGATCGCGGTGTCGCTCTGATTCCGTTCGTTGCGCAAATAGAGGACAAAAGTTAGCGTTTTCAAATAGAAATCGAAACGAGAGTTACAAAAAATGCAAAACATTATCAGAAATCATATTCTCAGTTAACTGGGGGAGGGTGCAACGGGGTACAATCCAGTGTGCTCCATGTTACATTAAGAGTGACCCGTCACTCTCGTGGACACCTGGTACACGGTACCAGGTGCTCTAGGAGCCAGTCAGGGCATGACTACTTAGCTTCACTATAGGTAACCTCTAGTTTGTATAGGATCCACGCTAAGCTTACTTATAAATACATCGGTCTTACATCTACTCCTCTAAGTAGCAAACCGTTCCCTTTGAAGCCGGGAACACGTGGACTAACGTTCACTAGGGTAGTGAATACTCGTAAGCACTTCCTCTGTGCAAGGTGCTATGTGACTCCGTCACTAATCTCTCCGAGGTTGTGCCTCCCCCTCCAGCGTAGATGATAGCGGACGACGCCGAGAACGACAGCTCCTTCGGCGACCGACTCAGCGATAAAGCCTCGGCGTCAATTCGGTTAGGGCAGGAGGAATTGCCATCGATCGCGGTGTCGCTCTGATTCCGTTCGTTGCGCAAATAGAGGACAAAAGATAGCGTTTTCAAATAGAAGTCGAAACGAGAGTTACAAAAAATGCAAAACATTATCAGAAATCATATTCTCAGTTAACTGGGGGAGGGTGTAACGGAATACAATCCAGTGTGCTCCATGTTACATTAAGAGTGTCCCGTCACTCTCGTGGACACCTGGTACACGGTACCAGGTGCTCTAGGAGCCAGTCAGGGCATGCCTACTTAGCTTCACTATAGCTAACCTCTAGTTTGTATAGGATCCACGCTAAGCTTACTTATAAATACATCGGTCTTACATCTACTCCTCTAAGTAGCAAACCGTTCCCTTTGAGGCCGGGAACACGTTAACCGACGTTCACTCGGGTAGCTAATACCGTTAAGCACTTCCTCTGTGCAAGGTGCTATGTGACTTCGTCACTAATCTCTCCGAGGTTGTGCCTCCCCCTCCAGCGTAGATGATAGCGGACGACGCCGAGAACGACAGCTCCTTCGGCGACCGACTCAGCGATGAAGCCTCGGCGTCAATTCGGTTAGGGCAGGAGGAATTGCCATCGATCGCGGAGTCGCTCTGATTCCGTTCGTTGCGCAAATAGAGGACAAAAGTTAGCGTTTTCAAATAGAAGTCGAAACGAGAGTTACAAAAAATGCAAAACATTATCAGAAATCATATTCTCAGCTAACTGGGGGAGGGTGTAACGGGGTACAATCCAGTGTGCTCCATGTTACAGTAAGAGTGACCCGTCACTCTCATGGACACCTGGTACACGGTACCAGGTGCTCTAGGAGCCAGTCAGGGCATGACTACTTAGCTTCACTATAGGTAACCTCTAGTTTGTATAGGATCCACTCTAAGCTTACTTATAAATACATCGGTCTTACATCTACTCCTCTAAGTAGCAAACCGTTCCCTTTGAAGCCGGGAACACGTGGACTAACGTTCACTATTGTATTGAATACTCGTAAGCCCTTCCTCTGTGCTAGGTGCTATGTGACTCTGCCACAAATGCCTCCGAGGTTGGGACTCCCCCTCCGCCGGAATGATAGCGGCGACGCCGAAGAAAGAAGAGGGTGCGGGGACGACTTACCCAATCAACCTCTGGCGGGGTGCGGTTGGTGGATGAGGAATTGTAACGATACAGCGCGACATCACTGATCATTCGCGGTGGTGCCTATATA
>NW_003303464.1:74375-77641 GCF_000142945.1 Phytophthora infestans T30-4 | reverse complement strand
CAAGCGCGGTAAGGATATGATATATGCGCGGAATGCGACAGCCCGGATAGAACGAGCACAGCTCCCTTTCGGGCGGACCGGGACTCTCAAGCGGGATAAAAGGCCCTCTGGGCGTTCAAATTCCGTTTAAGGTCAAGAAGGGAATTTGCCATTCGAATCCGGCGGTGTTCGCCTCTGGAATTTCCGTTCCGTTTGCCCAAAATAAGAGGACACAAACCGTTTAGCGTTTTTCAAACTAGAAAGTCCGACACGGAGAAGTTACAAAAAAAATCCAAAAGCACTTATCCAGAAAATCATATTTCTTCAGGTTAAACTGGGGGCGAGGGGTGTAACCGGGGTACCAATACCAGTGTCGCTTCCATGTTTACAATAAGCGTGGGCCCTTCACTTCTCGTGGGACACCTGGTTACACGGTTACCAGGTGCTCTAGGACCCAGTCAGGGCATGACTACTTAGCTTCACTATAGGTAACTTCTAGTTTGTATAGGATCCCCCGCTAAAGCTTACTTATAAATACATCGGTCTTACATCTACTCCTCTAAGTAGCCAACCGTTCCCTTTGAAGCCGGGGACACGTGGACTAACGTTCACTCCGGTAGCTAATACCCTTAAGCACTTCCTCTGTGCAAGGTGCTATGTGACTCCGTCTAAATCTCTCCGAGGTTGTGCCTCCCCCTCCAGCGTAGATGATAGCGGACGACGCCGAGAACGACAGCTCCTTCGGCGACCGACTCAGCGATAAAGCCTCGGCGTCAATTCGGTTAGGGCAGGAGGAATTGCCATCGATCGCGGTGTCGCTCTGATTCCGTTCGTTGCGCAAATAGAGGACAAAAGATAGCGTTTTCAAATAGAAGTCGAAACGAGAGTTACAAAAAATGCAAAACATTATCAGAAATCATATTCTCAGTTAAATGGGGGAGGGTGTAACGGGGTACAATCCAGTGTGCTCCATGTTACATTAAGAGTGACCCGTCACTCTTGTGGACACCTGGTACACGGTACCAGGTGCTCTAGGAGCCAGTCAGGGCATGACTACTTAGCTTCACTATAGGTAACTTCTAGTTTGTATAGGATCCACGCTAAGCTTACTTATAAATACATCGGTCTTACATCTACTCCTCTAAGTAGCAAACCGTTCCCTTTGAAGCCGGGAACACGTGGACTAACGTTCACTAGGGTAGTGAATACTCGTAAGCACTTCCTCTGTGCAAGGTGCTATGTGACTCCGTCACAAATCCCTCCGAGGTTGTGCCTCCCCCTCCAGCGTAGATGATAGCGGACGACGCCGAGAACGACAGCTCCTTCGGCGACCGACTCAGTGATGAAGCCTCGGCGTTAATTCGGTTAGGGCAGGAGGAATTGCCATCGATCGCGGTGTCGCTCTGATTCCGTTCGTTGCGCAAATAGAGGACAAACGTTAGCGTTTTCAAATAGAAGTCGACACGAGAGTTACAAAAAATGCAAAACATTATCAGAAATCATATTCTCAGTTAACTGGGGGAGGGTGTAACGGGGTACAATCCAGTGTGCTCCATGTTACATTAAGAGTGACCCGTCACTCTCGTGGACACCTGGTACACGGTACCAGGTGCTCTAGGAGCCAGTCAGGGCATGACTACTTAGCTTCACTATAGGTAACTTCTAGTTTGTATAGGATCCACGCTAAGCTTACTTATAAATACATCGGTCTTACATCTACTCCTCTAAGTAGCAAACAGTTACCTTTGAGGCCGGGAACACGCTAACCGACGTTCACTCGGGTAGCTAATACCGTTAAGCACTTCCTCTGTGCAAGGTGCTATGTGACTCCGTCACTAATCTCTCCGAGGTTGTGCCTCCCCCTCCAGCGTAGATGATAGCGGACGACGCCGAGAAACGACAGCTCTCTCGCCGACCAACTCAGCGATAAAAGCCTCGGCGTCAATTCGGGTTAGGACAGGAAGGAATTTCCATCGATCGCGGTGTCGCTCTGATTCCCGTTCGTTGCGCAAATAGAGGACAAACGTTAGCGTTTTCAAATAGAAGTCGAAACGAGAGTTACAAAAAATGCAAAACATTATAAGAAATCATATTCTCAGCTAACTGGGGGAGGGTGTAACGGGGTACAATCCAGTGTGCTCCATGTTACAGTAAGAGTGACCCGTCACTCTCATGGACACCTGGTACACGGTACCAGGTGCTCTAGGAGCCAGTCAGGGCATGACTACTTAGCTTCACTATAGGTAACCTCTAGTTTGTATAGGATCCACGCTAAGCTTACTTATAAATACATCGGTCTTACATCTACTCCTCTAAGTAGCAAACCGTTCCCTTTGAGGCCCTTAAGAGGTTGACCGACGTTCACTCGGGTAGCTAATACCCTTAAGCACTTCCTCTGTGCAAGGTGCTATGTGATTCCGTCACAAATCTCTCCGAGGTTGTGCCTCCCCCTCCAGCGTAGATGATAGCGGACGACGCCGAGAACGACAGCTCCTTCGGCGACCGACTCAGCGATAAAGCCTCGGCGTCAATTCGGTTAGGGCAGGAGGAATTGCCATCGATCGCGGTGTCGCTCTGATTCCGTTCGTTGCGCAAATAGAGGATAAACGTTAGCGTTTTCAAATAGAAGTCGAAACGAGAGTTACAAAAAATGCAAAACATTATCAGAAATCATATTCTCAGTTAACTAAGGGAGGGTGTAACGGGGTACAATCCAGTGTGCTCCATGTTACATTAAGAGTGACCCGTCACTCTCGTGGACACCTGGTACACGGTACCAGGTGCTCTAGGAGCCAGTCAGGGCATGACTACTTAGCTTCACTATAGGTAACCTCTAGTTTGTATAGGATCCACGCTAAGCTTACTTATAAATACATCGGTCTTACATCTACTCCTCTAAGTAGCAAACAGTTCCCTTTGAGGCCGGGAACACGTGGACTAACGTTCACTAGGGTAGTGAATACTCGTAAGCACTTCCTCTGTGCAAGGTGCTATGTGACTACGTCACAAATACCTCCGAGGTTGTGCCTCCCCCTCCAGCGTATATGATAGCGGACGACGCCGAGAACGACAGCTCCTTCGGCGACCGACTCAGCGATGAAGCCTCGCCGTCAACTCGGTTAGGGCAGGGGGAATTGCCATCGATCGCGGTGTCGCTCTGATTCCGTTCGTTGCGCAAATAGAGGATAAACGTTAGCGTTTTCAAATAGAAGTCGAAACGAGAGTTACAAAAAATGCAAAACATTATCAGAAATCAAATTCTCAGTTAACTGGGGGAGGGTGTAACG
>NW_003303464.1:65930-68510 GCF_000142945.1 Phytophthora infestans T30-4 | reverse complement strand
GGCGTGGCGTAGACGCCAGGGTCTAACCCAGTACTTGGTGAAGTGGAGGGGTCCCCCTCACTCACAGAACTCATGGGAGTTTGAGGCTATCCTCCGGCAAGATTGCCCTGACGTCGTTGACGCTTACGACCGGGCACATCATGCGCCGAAGCGCCACCATGGCGTGCGACAGCGTCGCCAGGCGCTGGGCGCCTCCCACTAGAGTGGGGAGCGATTAGGTCAGTAGTTGAGCTCAGGCTCTGACCAGTGGCTGCAGCAGCCAGCTCGTACGTATGAGCGGTGCTCGCAGCGGGAGCAGGAGGTGGAGAGACCTCGTAGTGTTAGGGACATGGTCCCGAAGGAAGCAGGTGCTTCGTGTTGTGCTGAACAAGGTTCAGGCACAAGCGTCTCGATAGACGCATAGTTGTTTTGAAACAACTTGCTCGATGAGCATGATCCAAATGTGGATGCGCTGTAACAGCGAAAGTGGTGTCTCGGACGGGGATCGAGCCACTGGCCTTTGGCTTGACAGGCCGGAGCTCTACCATTGAGCTACAAGGGCGATGCCCGTACGTCAGTCCGAGAACGGACTACTCATGGTATGAGAGGGCTGCGCCCGGGTGGATTTGAACCACCGACCTGTGGCTTTCAAAGCCAGCGCTCGACCACTGAGCTGAAAGGGCGTTGCCCTTAAGCTTGTCCATTCAAGGACAACAGTTCATGGAACGAGAGGGCTGTGCCCTGGTGGGCTCGAACCACCGACCTGTGGCTTCCAAAGCCAACGCTCGATCACTGAGCTGAAAGGGCGTTGCCCTTAAGCTTGTCCATTCAAGGACAACAGTTCATGGAACGAGAGGGCTGTGCCCTGGTGGGCTCGAACCACCGACCTGTGGCTCTCAAAGCCAACGCTCAACCATTGAGCTAAAAGGGTGTTGCCCTTAAGCTTGTCCAAGCGTGAACAATCGTTCATGGAACGAGAGGGCTGTGCCCTAGTGGGTTTGAACCACCGACCTATCGCTTGTGAAGCGAGTGTTCAACCGCTGAGCTGTTGTCGACGACTCGAATGAGTCAAGAGCATTGCTCTAAGCGGTTTGCAGCTCTTGGAGTAGGCGGAGCGCGAGCGTAGGTCTAAGACCGCTTGAGAGCAAGATGCGCGCTGCGCTTGGAGCATTGGGCCGTGGGCCGACGACGAGAAGTTGGGCATCAAAGATGCGTAGGCGTTTGTGAGCTCACGGAGCTGTACAACGCTGGTGTGAGGTGTAGTAACCTCCGCCGTCTTAACAAGACGTGACCTCGCTGAGGAGAGTTTCGAGAACGGAATGTTCTCATCTTAGTGGGGGAGAGTGTAACGGGGTTACATGGTGTGGAGCACACAGGGGTACGAAGTACCCGGAGAGTTAGCAAACTCTCAGTACATAAGTTGGAGAGTTAACAAGGTCTCTCAGTACGTTGGCTGAAAGCCACACGTTATGCATTTGATTAGGTTTAACTATGCTAGATAGTTAAAGAGATACATTTACCCCTAGGCGGCTTGGCCGCAATAATAGTAAATAAAACACTTCTGGTTTTGAAGCATAAAAGTTAAGGTGTTAACTTTGAGCCCTGGTCTTGGGCTGTAAGTGTCCTTTGGATAAGGAACTTAGTATCAGTGACTCTTTGAGTCGAACGTCTTCCTCTGACGCTAAAGCTACGGCAGCCCCGCTGCACACAACCTCGGAGGGATTTGTGACGGAGTCACATAGCACCTTGCACAGAGGAAGTGCTTAAGGGTATTAGCTACCCGAGTGAACGTCGGTCAACGTGTTCCCGGCCTCAAAGGGAACGGTTTGCTACTTAGAGGAGTAGATGTAAGACCGATGTATTTATAAGTAAGCTTAGCGTGGATCCTATACAAACTAGAGATTACCTATAGTGAAGCTAAGTAGTCATGCCCTGACTGGCTCCTAGAGCACCTGGTACCGTGTACCAGGTGTCCACGAGAGTGACGGGTCACTCTTAATGTAACATGGAGCACACTGGATTGTACCCCGTTACACCCTCCCCCAGTTAGCTGAGAATATGATTTCTGATAATGTTTTGCATTTTTTGTAACTCTCGTTTCGACTTCTATTTGAAAACGCTAACGTTTGTCCTCTATTTGCGCAACGAACGGAATCAGAGCGACACCGCGATCGATGGCAATTCCTCCTGCCCTAACCGAATTGACGCCGAGGCTTTATCGCTGAGTCGGTCGCCGAAGGAGCTGTCGTTCTCGGCGCCGTCCGCTATCATATACGCTGGAGGGGGAGGCACAACCTCGGAGAGATTTCTGACGGAGTCACATAGCACCTTGCACAGAGGAAGCGCTTAAGGGTATTAGCTACCCGAGTGAACGTCGGTCAACGTGTTCCCGGCCTCAAAGGGAACGGTTTGCTACTTAGAGGAGTAGATGTAAGACCGAAGTATTTATAAGTAAGCTTAGCGTGGATCCTATACAAACTAGAAGACACCTAGGGTGAAGCGCAGTAGTCCTAAGCTGCTGTGCTATTGGCGCACGGAAGCCCACTTCCACGTCTCCAACGCGACAACATGCCACTCAGCTCCGCTGCCTGACCGCCCCTG
>NW_003303464.1:41894-43908 GCF_000142945.1 Phytophthora infestans T30-4 | reverse complement strand
ACCCAAATATTAAAATCAATATGCTTAAACATCCCGGTCAACGTCATCTTGATCCGCGTTCTTCCATTTGTACGGTACACACCTTCACCAATCCCAACACAATCTTGGATCCGACTCCCATCGACTTCGCACCCAACCTTACGAGCAAAGGCGGTATCTAGTATAGACACCTCGGCACCACTATCTAGGAGCAGAATCGCTTTTTCATTGTTGACCTTGCCTCCTACTTTGGCTTGTCGGAACCATTTTCCCGGGGCATGGTACTTCCAATATCCACGGGATTCCCCTGTCAGCAGATCCATAGATCCAACATCTTAAGATTCGCGGGATCCAGTGACCTGACAAATCTTGGGTGGATCTGCAATGACCTCACCCTTGGTAGGCTCAAACCATCGGCCATGCTGCCGTTTCTCCCAATAACCGCGTGCTTCTCCCCATTGTAGATCCAGCGTTGAAGTGATTTCGGATCTGGCAAAGTCGTCCACTTGGCGCAGGCTAGAGACCTTGGCAACTGACACTTCATGTAGATCACGTGTATTATGGACTGGATCTAGGTTCGGCTACCTGGATCTAGCGATGTCTTGTTCACAAATGCATAAATGCAATACCTAAAACGCTCTGCTCGTACCGGATTCAAACCCGGGGAGCGTCCTAGTTTAACGTCTTCTCGGTCACTTCTGGCAGCATCCCTCTGTGCTTGGCTGGATCAAACCATTGACGGATCTGGTTGTAGAATTCTTCCATCGGACACTTGCCGACGTCGTGAATATCGCCACAGCCGCGACACACGTAGGTGCAATGATCTCCGGGGTGACCTTTCTTGCCACATTTCTCATAGACCAGGTATTTCCAGCATCCAGATTCAGTGTGCTTCCGGGATCCGCACTGCGAACACCTGACTTGTGCTGTCCCATCCATGAGATCTCGGGATCTGTACATCCCACGGTCCCCGGGTACGGTATCCCCCGGTCGAGAGTTGTCTCCTGTCTTCGCCGTTCGATCGTTGGACGCAGTGAGACAGACTCGACGGTAATCTTCAGGGTCGGAGTCCGAACCGTCGGATCCTGATTCAGTTCCTGAGTCGGACGCCGTGACTTGGTGGACACGTCGAGCTGGGGTCGTAGGCGTCGGAGCCTTTTGGCGATACTTGCCGGATCCGACCGCCGCCTTCTTCTGGCGGTGTTTCGCGCGATCCACCGCCCGCAGCACTTCCTCAAGCTCGTCTGCGTCGGGAAGTCGTAACAGGGTCAGCCTGTCGGCCAGATCCACGTCTCCCAACGTCTCGATGAAATGATCCACGTGTTCCCGCAGAACCTTGGATCCCCCATCCTTGATCTTCAACTTGGCCCGTAGACCGGCCACATTTAGTCGATGTAGGTATTCTAGCGGGGATTCATCCGATCTGCAGCGAGCGTGGTAGTATTATCGTGCCACCGACACTCCCAATCCACAGTACTGGGTCTGGAAACTGCGCAGCAAATCTGGCCACTTGTTCCTGGTGGATCTGCCCAGCTGCCGATACCAGTTCCTGGCTGGCCCCGCTAGCAGATCCGCAAAGGTCAAACACTTATCAGCATCCGACGCTTGATCTCTCATGAGGGCCGACTTGACTTTGCTGATTCATGTTCTCGCTCGGTCCTCATCTTGATCCTTGCCCGTGAACTCCTTCAGATCCGATATGGCTGACTCCGTACCCTCTGGATCATGGACGATCCACCTGCCCCGGCTGTGGCTGTTGCTACCACTGCTGACGAAGTGGATGGGCCATCCAGATTATCTGGGTCGAACTCATCATGGGAGTTGTCTCCCTCCACGGACTCCATCTCCACGTCTCGTGCTCCATCGTCGTGGAGCACTTGCACTTGTGGCACGGGCGTTCTCATACCCTGTTTGGCCAGGAAACGACTCATCGCAGCTTCCAAGTGTCGCTGCAGGGTGCCCGAGGAAGTGTCGGAAGAGCCTGTGGCCGTCTGGTCCACGGGCGAGTCAGGGTCTGTGCGGCGATTACCTTGAG
>NW_003303464.1:37605-41372 GCF_000142945.1 Phytophthora infestans T30-4 | reverse complement strand
TTCCATGCACTCTATGAGCAAACTTCTCGGAAACATGACATTTAGTAGCCGTATCATGCAGTGGCTTCGGCCCTATCGTCGCCAACGCCTTCGATGGTCCGTCCTCAAATCCAAGAATCTGTATTTCGGCAAATGCTCGTTTTTGCTGCATTAGCAGCTCTACGTAACCCATGAGTCTGACGCGGAGTCGGCGGAGTCTTCTCGCGTGCGCCCTCCTGGTCCACCGAGCTTGCCGGGCGACACCACTTCGGGCGCCACCAGTCAGTCAAGCTCGGCTGCTCCAGTGAGTCTTGACTCTCTCATGGCCAGGGTTAACGAGCAGGGGTACGAGGGCCGAGAAGAACTGACCTTCTTGGCGAGGCTCATGGCCTACGGATTTACTCGTTCCGTGGAGCCTTCCGATTCCGCTCAGCGGCGAGCGATCTTGCATGCTGCTTCCGCGGGGGAACCGTTGGTTATCCCCAGATCATTGGCAATCTCCGAGCCGACAATCAAGCTGTTCAGGAGGAGAACCGTGCACTGACCCGGCGACTGGACTCTCTTGCTCTCAGCAACGTCGACTTGTCCACTCAGCTCTCATCGGCACGACAGCAGGTGTCCCGATCGGAGGCTGCTGCCGCGCAGTCTGCTAATCTCCTTGCTTCACTGCGAAAGGCTGTAGCTCTGAGTGAGGCAAACTTGCTCGGGCTATCGCAGCTGAGCAGAGCAAGGTTGACGCTGCGTTGGGTCAGGCCCAGCTCCATCATCAGCAAGTCTTGGATCGAGACGCCGAGATCGACGTCCTTCTCCGATCCATTTCCGAGAGGGATGCGGCGTTCGTCACTCTTCAGGGCATCGCTTCCAAGCATTTCGCGTAGCTGCGGGAGTCGGTGTGGCTGTACAGCTCCACCGGCACTCAATCTTTGCGGCACGCTCAGTCGGTGATCGCTGAGCAGCGGGCTGTGATCTTGCAACAGAAGCGGCTCATCCGTCGGAATGGCATTATTCCGATGCACGACCCTCACATGGCTGCTGCTGCTGGCGGTGGCTTGCAGGTTCCTGGACTTGATCCGTCCGACCTTCTCCTTAACGCCCGGCCGTGTCGTGTCTTGGAGTCTCGCTTCCCTGAGGTTCTTCACATTCTGGCCGGTGAAACTCGGCGGTTGGTGTTGATTGTCCATCCTCGTCGAGATGCTCCAGTGGCGAGTTCCGCTGTTGGTCCTAGTGTGGCTCCCCCAGCTAGTCAGACTTCTTCTGTGACTTCATCGGCAGACTCGGCTGCGGCTCCTGTCAGCTCAGCGGCGTTTGGCAAACTTGACTTCGACTCAGCGGCTTCGACGTTATGCCAACCCCAAGTCTCCCACTGCTGCAGGTCCTCGTCATCGTCCACCGGCGCCGCATCCGCCTCAGCCGTACGCTTGTCCACTTCCCGGGGAGGATGGACACGAGGCTATCAGTGCCCTTTTGCGCTCAAGTTCTCCTCAAGCTACTGTGTCCGATGGAGGGAGGCCCCGCTCTGGAAAATCCCGTCGTCGGACTCGGCGAAAGAAGGTTCGCCACCTTCAGTTGAGTTCTGCTACACAGCCCGCTGTCTCTGCTCGCTCTGAAGACGACGATGACGCTTTGAGCGAAGCTGAATTCGAGTTCGAATTGCCTGAGCCGCCCGCCGACACCGTTCCTGCGGTTGATTCGACGACTTCGGCGGGTTCTTCGTCTTTCGATCCTCTGTCGACTTCGTCAGTCGCGGCTACTCACCCACCGTCGGTATCTTCTTCCGATGTCGTGGCTTCGCTGCCTGTCCCGGCTACAAGCGTTTGTGCCCCAGGCTCGACTTCGCCCATCTCCGCTGGGTTGCCCCAGTCAAGTGCACCGCTCAGCATCGTATCGACGGTGGTTGGGCGCTCCCAGTCGTCATGTGGCCGATCGTCTCACGTCTCTCCTTCTCGGGGTCTGAGAGTATCCACGACGCCGACTGACCTAGTGACTCCGGCCGTGAGTGTCCTCAGGCCGTCTCTCCCTGCGAGCTCGGCCGTGTTGACGTCCCCGTCTGGGCGCCCCATCCGGAGATCTGCTGCGACCGCCCGCACTATGACTGCTCAGCTGCTTGAGGACTGACGCGTCTGACGACGAGGTTTTAGGGCCTGGCGACGGTTCTGCGCCGTCCGCCGGCTCGACGAAACCTGCCGCTGGGTCGCTCTTGGATCCCATTTCTTTATCCGAGAACTTGGCGGGTAGTCCTTCAGGTTCTGACTCGGCGGCCGAGGATGCTCGTCGTTCTGCCAAAGCGAGGAGCCTTCATGCGGCAATTTTCGGCTCTGACGATGAGATGAGTGATGAGTCCTTGCCGCCGAGTAATCCCCACTCCTCGCGACATTCATCGATGGATTCTGGTGACGGGACGACGTCTACCTCTGCGTCGGCTTCGGGGAAGCAGCAGCGTCGCAAGCGTCGTGCCTCGTCGAGTCCTACCGGTCACCGGTCGAAGCGGTCCAAGAAGCCCAAGAAGCACCAGAAGCATCACAAGAAGCACCGGCACCACAAGCATCGGCAGCCTCCGTCAACTCCTGCTCCTGTCCAATCCATTCCGGCTGCTCCTTCGCCGAGTATGCTCCCGGTAGTGTCGGTTCCCTCTCAGCCGAGTTCGACTGCATCACGTCCGGATTAGGTCACTCTGCCCAGCGCTCTTACACTCCCGCTGGCGACGTTACGGACCCGGGCCTCGCAAGCAGTTTCCAAGGATTGTCGCTTGACTCTTCACATGACTCAACTCCGCGAGGTACCATTTATGAATTTCGGCTCAGCCCGTTGTTGTAATGAGTTATTAGATACACTGAGCGGAGGGGTGCAGCTGGAGCTCGTAGAAGGCAAGAGTCGTGTGCCACCTACGCCGTGTTCTCTTGACGGCATTCGAGCTTTCATGGCTATTTTTGATCCGAGCCATCCTTGTCAGCGTCTTCGGCGGATGCTCCCTGAGCTTCTTTTCTTCTTTTCTCCGTCGATACTGGAGGAAGCTCGGCGGTGCTTGGCTTCTCAGACCCGACCTCGAGCTTTGATGCAAGTTCTTGGAGATATGTGGGTGAAGCTTCGTGGCGACAGTCCTTTGGACTCGGCGGGGAGGCCCATCCAGACAGATGGCCAAATGACCCGTTATTTTGTAGCTCTCTATGAGCGTCGTCATTGGATCGTCGAGTCAAGTGTGTTGAAGGGTCTCCATCCTGACGTCAACCCGGCTGACACGCCCGCTCAGCTTGCTGAGGTGTATGAGCTGTGGCTGGAGTACAAGCGCGAGCGCAAACGTCGTAGTTATACCTTACGATCCTTGGTTGTCGCTGTCTACGACCAGCTTTACTCGGCGGTCACTCAGAAGCTCGGCGATGAACCTGCTCCTCTTGTGGACGCTGAGGTTTATTTCGATCCGTCCGTCCCCCATTACTCTCCCGTTAACCTTTCGTGGGTTTCATACGAGAGAGACTAGGTTCAATGTGCTCACGATGTGGATCTAGCCGAGCCCTGGCGAGCTTGGTGGCTAACCGACCCGGCGGTACACCCGTATAACACATGCTTCCGCGCTCAAAACGTGGACTTCTTGGTTTTTGCTCCGCGCGGTATGGATCCTCAGGTTGTTGACGACGCGATTGAAGAAGACTTCGATCTTGCCGAACAAGCGCCTCCTGCATACGATCAGGGTGCTCCACCGCGGCTGAATCGTCAAGGTATCCACATCTTCGCTGGGTCTTCAATCGGTGAACTCGGCTCGGATGACGAGAGTGCGTCTGATGACGACTCGG
>NW_003303464.1:33918-35311 GCF_000142945.1 Phytophthora infestans T30-4 | reverse complement strand
GGGCGTATAGCAGCTCTGGGTCCATTCGAACTGTCGCCGAGTTCTTGGAGGGAGGCGCAAGGTGCTTCAAGGAATCGTCGAGTCCGATATACGGGGTTATCGACGCCTGGAGCAACTGGGCGAAGTCTACATCTCGTTCACGTACTCGCTTCACCTTCAAATCGTAGGGCGACAACATAACTGCGAAACTGACTGCGCGGCCGTACAGCGACTTTGACTTAAACACCCACTTCAGCGTGGAGAAACGGGTGTAGACGTGTAGCGTCTTTCCCGCCAAGAGAGTGTAGCACAATTTCAGCAATTGTAACAGCGCGACTACTTCTTTCTCAGCGGGATGATAGCCGAGTTCATTCTCCTTTAGTACGCGTCCGCAGAAGCGAACTGGGTGCAGCTTGTCGTCGTGCGGTTGCATCAATGTACTGCTCAGTGCCCATTCATTGGCGTACATTATTATGTGGACTTCTTTCGCCGAGTCGAAATGGCGCAGAATTGGAGCTTCTGCTACCCGTTTTTTGAGCTCGGTGAATGACGCTTTTGCTGACGCCAAGTCACCCCCAGGACCAAAGTTCGTATCCTTTAGCTGATAGAGTACCGCTCCATAAACAGCCAAGTTCTGGATGAATCGGTCGTAATAATTAAGGGCACCAAGCAAAGCTTGCATCCCCTTCTTTGATTTCGGGAAGGCGAGCTCGGCGATCGCGGCTATCTTCTTCGCATCAGCGCGTATGCCACTCGGCGCAATCTCGTGCGACAGGAAATCTACCTTGGGTTGGACAAAGATATTCTTGGTAAAGCTGATGCTAATTCGACATTCTGTGAGCCGGGCTAGTAATCGGTCGAGTGTCTCCAAGCAGGCGTCAAACGTCTTTCCTCCAAAACAGATATCATCGACAAACGACCTCCGCTTAAACACCGGAATCAAAGAAGATTGGTCTGGTTCTCCATTAGCGAACATGTCGCCGTCCGGTCCGTCGACCAGGTCTTGGACCGGATCGCAGTCAGCTTGTGATTGGTGGCCCGCTTCAAACTTCGTCAGCTGACCCTGCGTTGAATTGCTGACTCCGCCGAGCTCGACTCGCCGAGTTCCCGACTCGGCTTCAGCAATAGCCATTCGTTCAGCAAACAACTGTCATCCTCCCTTTGGTTGAACGTATCCCCATAGAGCGTTGTCGATCAGTCGTTGGTAAATCATAGGCGCATTCTTCAATCCAAACGGCATGCGTAACCATTCAAAGTGTCCAAGTGCACAGACGAACGCTGAGATCTGCCGAGCTCGGCGTGTCATCAAGTCTGCCCAGAATCCACTCGCAGCATCAAGCGAGCAAAACCACAAGTAACTCTCCAATTCGGTAAGCAGGTCATCGACTAGTGGCATAGCGTATTCCATCGGCGT
>NW_003303464.1:0-2918 GCF_000142945.1 Phytophthora infestans T30-4 | reverse complement strand
GACGTCCTCCTTCAGTCGGATGCCTGACAGGTATGTGCATGACTTCGTTAATGCTAGTCTTTCAGTATCTCACTGCTCCCGCCTACTCTACACAATCCACACGGAGTCGTGATGAGGGATCCAGCGCCAGGATACATACTCTTATTTCTGACCGATCACTTGACCACGATAGCCTTCTTGTACGTTGTTGGCACTGCACAAGCAGCGTTCATGACGTGCACTACCAGCAAGCCACATCCGCCTTCTCATCTTCGTGACTCATGTCTCCCACGCAGCGTGTCAGTCAATCGCTGAGCAAGGCTGCATCCACCACTGCTCCGGTCTGCCCCTCTTCAATGTCGCCCACCGATCTGCGTACTCTGGCCCTAGCTCTTAACCCTCGCTTCGTAGAACGTGAGTTCGACTCTGGCAGTGAGGACGAAGTCGAGTCCGAGAGCTCGCACGATGCTCCTGCGGGCTCTGCGGAACGGCACAGCCCAGTGCCCAGCGAGCACAATGATGACAGCGTGCAGTCGCTCGCAAGTGATCAAGGTGATCACAGTCCCAGGACGTCTGTGCGCTCTGAGAGTCAGGCCGCCAACGCTAAGGGCGCCCCCATAGCTGGTGGCGATGTGGTGTAGCGGGATCAGCAAAATCTGCGAGATTGCCAGATCCAACTTACCAACTGCGCCCAGACACCGACTAACGGAGGGGGTCCCCCGATGATCCGTGTTCTGCTGAACTTTCCTCACCTTGTGTACCCGTCGGTAGGGCGGGATCTGCTCTCTCGGTAACTTCCGAAGAGTTCAAGTGGTGAAGCTTGAGTGTCTTGGCGAGACGTGGGGATGGGGTGGAGCAGCAGTGGAAAATATTTACTCTGCGTCCGTGGATGGTTCCGTATCCTAAGCGAATATTCGAGCTTATGGATCCGGGGCCTAGATCGTGGATCTGGCCGTAGGGTTGCCTTGCGGGTGTGTTCCCTTGCCTTTGTGTTTTCCTTTGCGTTGTACTTGCCGCCTCCTGTGACGGGATCTTGAGAGTTGAGATCTTCTAGGGTGTAATTGACCAAGTAGTAATTCGGTTAACCTGTTGGATCTGCACGTGTATAGGAAAAGCTCACTAGGTTGTAGGATCTGGCCAATGTATTATCCAGTTATCACTACCAACACTAGGTTCGCAATTCCCAACCTTCTCCGAGCTCGTACGGCCAATGTAGTTCCGGTTCTTGAGGGCAGGAAGGCACTTGCGTGTTACCGTGCAAATAGAAGTCTGTATTGATATTTAAGCCTATACCTGCCTGGATTTCTACCTTCTATGTCTTTCATCTGCTAAATCCCTTACCAGGCTCGGCTGCATGTCCCTTCTTCCCTTGACCCATCATCCCAGCTGTGTTATCTTCAGATCCACCGGATCCATGACGTAATCATCATGGCCACCCTATTATGGGTACACTCATCCGGATCCAGGTCGCTTGGATCCACCTCACTGTAATTGTACACTCGTCATGGATCTGAGCTCTCCAATCATCCAACATCCTCTTGCAACCGTCTGTGATCTCCATTGTCCCACGAAAGTTCCCGATCCACTGCATCCCTCATCCCTGTACCCTGGATCCAGATCCCTATCTGCGGGATCCTCCCTCCTTGGATCCGAACTCGGAAGTATGGGATCCGGGGCACCTCGCGGTGGATCCTGACTTCTTGATAACCGTGGTTACTAGATCCACCTTCAGATGACACCTACCATCATTCCTTCATATGATCCACACTCGATCCACTGGTACATAGTATATCCCATATCCACCTAAGTGAATCCAGGTAAGGGTGGATCCGAGATAAGTCTTGGTGGATCTTGCCTTCCCGTACATCACTCATACCAGATCCATCGTCATTTCGTACGGGGTGTTGCTCGTCATGGCTAATCCACCACAGGCAACTTGCATCCGTGCCAGACAACCCAAATCCTCTCTAATCACTTGAAATTGTCACTGATTTCGGGATAGTGACCCCGCGTCAGGTCCATTCTCTTATTTCTGAGAAAGCACTTCACCACAATCGCCTCGTGTACGTTGTCGGCGCTACACAACAGCGTTCACGTCGTGCACTACCCGCATCCACAACCGCTTTCTCCTCTCCGTGGCACATGTCTCCCACCAAGCGTACCAGCCAATCGCCGGGCAAGGCTCCATCCACCACTCCTCCGGTCAGTCCCCCTTTAATGTCGCCCCACCGATCTGCGTACTCTGGCCCAAGCTCTTTCCGATCGACTGCAAACCCTGACGGCGGAGCTCCAGACGGCCCAAGATGTTAGCGACCAAGCTGCGTCTTTGCACGCCACCCCACTCCAAACTTGCGAGCCCAGGTCGATGACCAGGCTATGGAGATCCAGGGGTGGGAGCACCGTGCGGCCTCTCATTCGCAGGACCTACGACTCTTGTTGGATGATCAAGCGGTCGAGATCCGCGACCTGACCGGACGGCTGGATCGCGCCTCCCGTCAACGAGATGGCATGCGAGATGACAACGACCATCTCCTTAGGGAGATGGCGCTCGCCGGATCTGAGATCCACCAGCTCCAATCCCGGATCCACGACCTCGAGCGAGATCGGGAGGATTCTCAGACTGCTAGGGCAGCCGCGGACGCGAGATTGGATCAACTCCGTGACGAGTTGCGCCTGACCCAAGAGGAGGTGGTAACCAACGACTATGTGGGATCCACCAATGGCGGATCCGCATTAGGGTCGACGCGTGGAGGGTCCCCCGCGCCAAATCCACCTCCCTCGTCGCCGGATGTAGCTCTGGCTCAACTCTCTGAGGAGTTGAACGATACCAAGGAGTCGCTCGAGAAAGCGTCAGCTGGGCGAGATTACGCGCTCGAAGAGTTCGTACGGATAACTCAACTGCGCGACGAGATCCAAGCGAAGCTGGCGGACAGCGAACT
>NW_003303463.1:44500-56171 GCF_000142945.1 Phytophthora infestans T30-4 | reverse complement strand
GGCTTGTGGTACCAACAACGATGATTCAAGAGGTCCTGCAAAACTGTCACGACTCGCTGGAAGGAGGACATCAAGGTGTGGTGAGAACGTTCCACCGCGTTAAGTCCGATTATTATTGGATCGACTTGTACGCAGACGTGGAGAAGCACGTGAAGTCCTGTCCAGATTGCAGCTCGAGTAAAAGCCGTCCACAGTTTCGTGGATACTCACCTGGCAACGTACTAGCCGAACGACCTTTCCAGATCGTCTCGATGGATTTTGTGATCTCACTACCGAAATCTCGCAGGGGCAACACGGCGTTGCTCCTATTTCAGTGCTCGTTCACGGGATTCGTTATTGCCAAGGCTATGTCAGATACGACTGCACTGAGTGTTGCCCAAGTGTTCGAAGAATGTGCAGCGGGGCTGCCGTAGCTTTAGCGTCAGAGGAAGACGTTCGACTCAAAGAGTCACTAATACTAAGTTCCTTATCCAAAGGACACTTACAGCCCAAGACCAGGGCTCAAAGTTAACACCTTAACTTTTATGCTTCAAAACCAGAAGTGATTTATTTACTATTATTGCGGCCAAGCCGCCTAGGGGTAAATGTATCTCTTTAACTATCTAGCATAGTTAAACCTAATCAAATGCATAACGTGTGGCTTTCAGCCAACGTACTGAGAGACCTTGTTAACTCTCCAACTTATGTACTGAGAGTTTGTTAACTCGCCGGGTACTTCGTACCCCTGTGTGTTCCACACCATGTAACCCCGTTACAGAATGTGTGTACCGACGATTCGGAGCCCCATCATTAATAAGGCACGACCGCGACCCACGCTTCATGAGCGAGGTTTTCCAAGCATTTGCAGAGATGATGCAGTCAAGATCACGAGCGACTTTGAGCTATCGGCCACAGGCTAATGGACAGCAGGAACGCTCGGTGAAGTCGGTGATGGGATCCGCACGGGTGTACGCGGAAGACCCTCTACAGCAAGATTGGGACGAAATCGCGGAGAAGCTGGTATTTGCTATTAATACTTCTCAAGACACTACGAGGAAGGAGACGCCGTTCTACCTCGTTCACGGTTGGGATGCTCAGTCGACGCTGCGGGCAATGTCGTCATCACTCAAACAAGGGCTCGGCAAGCAGTCTGACGCACTAGCGTGGCGGCGTGAGATCAATCGACAACATGAGGTCGCCCTCACTATGGTTAAAGATTATCAGGCTGTAGAAAAGGAGCGACGAGCAAAAAAGCATAATGATGCTCTGGGTCGACTGGAAAAAGCCGCTGTACCTCAATCAAGTGGAAACGAACACTCGGCGAACCCTCCAGAAGCTTCGAAAGAGATGGAAGATCCTGCAAGAGCTCCACCGAGATCTCTTTTTGAGATTGGGAGCCGGGCGTGGTTGTACATGGAACGCGTCAAACCGGGCTTGACGAAGAAATTAGCTCACCGATGGCATGGACCTTTTCGGATCAAGCGCAAGGTGGAAGAGTTTGCGTACGAGCTGGAACTGCCTGACCGAAGTGAGTATCGCTTCTACCCAGTAGTGCATGTGTCGAGACTCAAGGCTGTCAACGAGTTCAACAGTCGACCGAACACTCGGTTGGTACTAGACGCGACTAATGAAGCAAGACTCGACTTCGATGAGGAACTGTTGCCTGAGGACAGCTGGGAACCAGATCAAGTTGCCCGGTGAATATGAAGTCGAGGCCCATCCTCGACGACAGAACACCACTGACGACGAGCACGGAGCGTGCTGTACGCGAGTTCAAAGTCAAGTGGGTGGGCTATGAAGATCCAACTTGGGAACCATCATCCCAACTTGTCATGTGGAGGTCTGCTGTACGACTATTTGCGAGCCAAGAAGAGCGATAATCGGCTGCAGATGGCGCAAGTGGCGGACGAAGACTAGCGTGACTGGATCACGTGTGAACTGTCCACAGGGCGATGCAGCCTGTGGTAACAGACGAAAAACGTTACTGCAACAACAAATTGTATATTCATTTCGACAACATGAACATGATTACGCTGTGGAAGGTGGATTAAGACATTAAAAAACATGAATGCCGACCGCGGAGCGATCACTGAAAACTTAGTCACGCGGGACACCTCAACTGTTAGCTGAGATGCTGGAGAACGTCGTGGAACGTGCAGCGAGGATTCAAATCGATTCCAAGTGCCTGGGCGCGGTGGCCAAGAGTGTCAACGAAGGGGAGTCACCACTCTCCTTCTCCTCTTCATCAGGAACCGGAGCCTCGGCAGCTGGAGCTGAAGCCGGACCCTGCGAATCCTCGGTACCAGCTTCAACAGGAGGGAGCAGCAGGAGCCATCTCCGCGGATTCAGCGACGACGGGGAGTGCTGCAGGGGCTACCACAGGGAGTGAAGAGTCCGGGGCAGCAGGCGCCGGAGTGTCGGTTGATGACGCTGCTGTCGAAGGAAGTGCAGCAGACTGAGGGGCGTTCGAACCCTCGGTCTTGCCCTCCTGAGAAATAAGTCGAGTGACACGAGGTGATGAGCAAGGTACCGATGATTCAGGAGAAGGATGGGCTTACGTACCTCCAGCTGCTCACGTTCGCGACGTCTACGAGGATTGAGACGCTGAAAAGCGTCGGACACGGCTCGATTCAGACGCTTGGACATACGGTGGCGAGATGGTGAATTGGAGAATGCAGAAATGTCACAACGGGCACCAGTACCGTGGCTTCCATTGCGACAGGGGCAGTTGTGGTGTAGTGATTTCTCCGTAGTTGCGGATTATCACCCGTCAACAAAGACGTGACACCGCCCAAGTTGTTCAAGCGACGAACCCTCGGTCGGGTGATGTACGGAGACGCCAAGGTGCAAGGGACTCGACGGCGTCACCTCCGAGTTTTCAACAAGTATCGGATACGGCCCTATGTCACTGAATCCAGGCTGTCCCTATTATTAATAATGGACTGGCCGGATTCGCATTCAGCGGACCATCTACGGTACGAACCCTCAGTGGCGGTTGGGATGAGTTCGCGGAAGACTAAGCGACCCTTGGAAGGCACGTTCACCGTCTGGGACAGGGCGCGGACCGTTAAAGATGCTCATGCGACGGTGCAGACGACGCTTGGCATGCAAGAAGATCCATAACGGATCATTGTTCACTTGATATTTGTATACTTGATTAGGACTTCTTATTAGGAATAGACCCGAAAGGGTAAGCTTAAATACAGAACAGAATTTCCACTCAAGCACACAGAGCGACGTCCGGCTTCAAGGTAAGCGTCAGGTCAAGCTTGTTTGAGTGTGTTATGCCTGTCGGTGAACTCGAAGCTCTGTAGCGAGGGTTCATCCGGCAAGGCCAAGAGACTTTGTGTATTGGTCGATTATTATCGGGGGGGGGGGGTTACGTGACGGCTTATTGTTGCCTATTTGCACGACTGGGAGTGCTTGAATTGCATCCCTTTATTCTTCCTACCGAGTGTTGAGCACTCGGTGATCTCGTAAAAGGCTTACCCGTGCCTGGGACCCTTCCGCTGTTGGGACCACGAGGATTCAAAACACCTGCTAGCTTTGCTCGTGCTAGTAGCGTGGTCTTATTTTACTGGTTGGCCTATATAAGTAGTTTACAAGGTCCAGTTTGTCCCGGTGCAAGGGCAGAACTGGGGTCTTCAGGTCCGCCCGTACGATCGTTTACTATCCTAGTAGACGTATTGTTGTGGGAACACCCTAACTACATCTGTAGCTAGAGTTCACGTGGGATTTCCAACACCACACTCAAGTGGGACCCCAAGGCTCATGAAGGCATTTTCATGGGCTATGAAGAGCGTTCGAAGGCGTATCGCGTTTATGACATCGAGGCGGGGCAGGTAGTGATTTCTTGCGATGTCACTTTCGACGAATCCACCTTTGACGACGTCAATGTTCAAGATGACGATGAAGATGTCGATGATGCGGCGGATATCCTGGACGACCTCGAGATTTCGGACGACCATGGAACTCGTGAATTCAAGCAGGCGGGAAAACGCAAAGCTCGCTCCCAACCCTGACGAAACGGGAACAAGTTCGTCGACCGCGTCGCAGTGCTGGATTGGAAGAAGCAAGTGCATCGGGCCATGACTCAAAAATCCAAGAATGAAGACAATGATGATGATGACTCGACTCAGCCCATGTATTGGCGTGCGAGTGCGAATGCAGTGGAGACGAGTGACAGCGCCGAGCCGAAGACGTTCCAAGAGGCTGTGAGCGGCGAAGACTAAGTCCACTGGCGCAAGGCGATCCGAGCAGAGCTCAAGTCGATGCGACTTCGTGGAGTGTTTCGTGGCGCCAAGTTACCGAACAACCAGCGTGCGGTCGGAACCAAGTGGGTGTTCAAGATCAAGCGTAATGCCGACGGACCCATCGAGAAATACAAGGCTCGACTCGTCGCGAAAGGATTTGTGCAGAAGTACGGCATCGACTACACCGAGACGTTTTCGCCGGTGGTCAAGTACGTCACGCTGCGAACGATCATCGCTGTGGCCAAGTTCTTCAATTGGCCCCTCCGTCCAACTTGATAGTCGTCACGGCGTTCCTGCTCGGGCTTGATGAAGGAGAAGGTGTCCGCAGTGTCCCAGAAGGCCGTGAAACTTGATGACGACTACGACTGCGTGGAACTGCTCAAGTGTGGTGTAGCGGGATCAGCAAAATCCTGCGAGATTTCCCAGATCCACCTTACCACCTGCGCCCAAGACACCGACTAACAGAAGGGGTCCCCCGATGGATCCGTGTTCTGCTGAACTTTCCTCACATGGTGTACCCGTCGGTAGGGCGGGATCTGCTCTCTCGGTAACTTCCGAAGAGTTCAAGTGGTGAAGCTTGAGTGTCTTGGCGAGACGTGGGGATGGGGCGGAGCAGCAGTGGAAAATCTTCCCTCTGCGTCCGTGGATGGTTCCGTATTCCTAAGCGAATATTCGAGCTTATGGATCCGGGGCCTAGATCGTGGATCTGGCCGTAGGGTTGCTTGCGGGTGTGTTCCCTTGCCTTGTGTTGTCCTTTAAGTCGTACTTGCCGCCTCCTGTGACGGGATCTTGAGAGTTGAGAACCTCTAGGGTGTAACCGACCAAGTAGTAAATTCGGTTACCCTGTCGGATCTGCACGAGTAAAGGAAAAGCTCACTAGGTTGTAGGATCTGGCCAATGTATTATCCAGTTATCACTACCAGCACTAGATTCGCAATTCCCAACCTTCTCGGAGCTCGTACGGCCAATGTAGTTCCGGTTCTTGAGGGCAGGAAAGGGCCTTGCGTGATACTGTGCAAATTGAGGTCTGTATTGATATTTAAGCCTATACCTGCCTGGATTTCTACCTTCTATGTCTTTCATCTGCTAAATCCCTTACCAGGCTCGGCTGCATGTCCCTTCTTCCCTTGACCCATCACCCCAGCTGTGTTATCTTCAGATCCACCGGATCCATGACGTAATCATCCTGGTCACCCTATTTTGGGTACACTCATCCGGATCCAGGTCGCTTGGATCCACTTCACTGTAAGTGCACACTCGTCGTGGATCTGAGCTCTCCAATCATCCAACATCATCTCGCAACCGCCAAGTTACCGAACAACCAGCGTGCGGTCGGAACCAAGTGGGTGTTCAAGATCAAGCGTAATGCCGACGGACCCATCGAGAAATACAAGGCTCGACTCGTCGCGAAAGGATTTGTGCAGAAGTACGGCATCGACTACACCGAGACGTTTTCGCCGGTGGTCAAGTACGTCACGCTGCGAACGATCATCGCTGTGGCCAAGTTCTTCAATTGGCCCTCTCCGACCAACTTGATGTCGTCACGGCGTTTCTGTACGGCTTGATGAAGGAGAAGGTGTTCTGCAGTGTTCCAGAAGGCGTGAAACTTGATGACGGCTACGACTGCGTGGAACTGCTCAAGGCGATCTACGGTCTCAAGCAAGCTTCTCGAGTATGGAACGAGACCTTCGACGAGTATGTGCGCTCCATCGGATTTCGCGTTTCGAGCTACGATCCGTGCCTCTACATCAAGGTTGTCGACGGTGACGGCGTTCTGATGCTGGTGAACGTCGACGATGTGTTGGTGAACGGAAGCTCTTCGATGATGATCTCCGAAGTGAAGAAGCAGCTCAAGGCACGATTTGAGATGACCGACAGCGGCAAGTGTTCCTTCATTCTGGGCATCGAAGTGGTCGACAACGCAGACGGCAGTGTCACGTTGTCCCAAGCTCGCTACATCATCGAACATCTTGGAGCGCTTTGGCCAGTCAGAACTGCCAACCTGTCTGCCAGTCCAGTCGACCTTCAGCATGAAGCTCGTTGCCAGTGACGCCCTCGACCAAGCTGGATGCGCCGTTCCGTGAAGCTGTTGGGTGCTCTCATGCACCTGATGACGTCGACTCGCCCCGGACATTGCTTTTGCTGCTGGATATGTTTCACGATTCATGGAGAGCCCTCATGTCGAGCACTGGATCGCTGTCAAGAGGATCTTCCGTTACCTTCAAGGTTTTTAAGTCGCACGGACTCCATTTTTCACCAGGCAACGGAATCGACTTTTCGTGGCTATTCGGATGCAGACTGGGGCTGGTGACCACAGTGACCGCAAGTCGACTACGTGCTACTTGTTTCAAGTTCTCGGTGGACCAGTATCGTGGGGAATCCAAGAAGCAGTCAAGTGTCTCTCTCTCCACGAGTGAAGTCGAGTACATCGCACTGAGTCTGGCAATCCAAGAAGGCAAGTGGGTGCACAAGCTTCTGTGTGAGATCCTCGACGCTGCAGGCAAAGACACCCCGGATCTCAAGATTCTCGACGATAACCAGTCGTGCATTAAGATGACGAAGAGCCCCGTGAACCATGGCCGCGCCAAGCACATCGACATCAAGTACCACCACATCCGTGATGAAGTCAAGCGCGGTGAAGTGATCGTCGAGTACTGCGAGACTACGACCATGCTGGCTGACATCTTGACCAAGGGACTCGGCGGACCTCGTCACAAGGACTTAACGACGGCTCTTGGCGTTCAAGCGTGTTCGCATTGAGAGGGGCTGTTGCAGGTAATCCAATACGATCCCGCGATGACAACGGTAGGATGTTTACGCCACCAATGATTAAACGAGAATGATGATTGGACGAGTACAGAGGGTTGATGATTGGATGCACCAAATGATTGGATGCAAACTAGGTAGAGAAGACAGTGTAAGTTCTTATCAATCAATCACTTCTGAATTTCCATTCTGCCCCTCAAGTGACTTCCCTCGCCTCGGCCTCCTCGCCCCAAGCTTCGGCAGTCCTCCCCTCGCAAGACACAAGATCCAACCATCACCTTCTTCACTTCTTAATGAGGTGTACTCAAAGCCTAAGCAACGTCGGATGCATTATACAATGAAGAAGAAACGGCACATTCTGATAGCAACACAGGGTTTAAGTCAGCGCGAGGCTGCGATGTCTTAAAAAATCCCGCGATGGACTTTAACGTCATGGAGGAAGAGCGAAGACGAGCTTTTTGCGCTTCGAGGCAGCGAGAAGACCCCGTCGCGGGCACCTGGTCATCGCGAGATAAAACCGTTTAGCGCTATGCTCGTCACTTTTATAAAGGAAACACGTCGCGAGTCCCTGCCACTTACTGCATCTATAATGGCCGCATACATTCGGGAGGAGCACTCGGGGTGGCTGGAGGACTATTCAAAGGACAAGAAGGACAACTATACTGCGTATCAGTCCCTAGAAAGGCTGCTACATCGCTTTGCGTATCGGCATGGCTTCGTGCAGCGCACACCGCACGGTTTGAAGGTAGTGAATGGACAGATAAATTGTATTGAATTAATCAAACTTAATCATTTTGATACTTTATGTATAGGAAAAACTGGAGGCCTTGGTAGAAGTACACGACAATTTTTATAATCTTTTCAGGTCAGCTATGCTGCAAGCGAAGTTTCTAACTGTGACGAAACTGGGATTTACTTTGACGCACCGCCGGGCAAGATACTATCCAAAAGAGGTCAGTCGTCAGCTATAACGGCTCAGCAAAAACATTCTGCTTGTTTGACGGCTGTATGCACGATCCGCGCGGATGGAGTTAAGCTTCCTATGCTCTTCATTGTGCGTGGAGAGCAAAACGGCATTATCGAGAGAGAAGAGCTGCCTACATACCCCGACGGTACATATTTACTCTATTTTATTATATATGTGTTTGCTACTCACTAACTGACGTAAGTTACGGTAATGGCTGTTACGACATGTGTATACTGTTCAGACTAAAGCCTGGATGGATGCCCGCGTATGGAAGTTTTGCCTACGCTCACTACTGCAGCAGCACGTTACACGCTCTTGTCTACTACTCGTAGGTAACTTAGAGTGTCATGTGTCGGGCGAGGCTGATGCAACTGTGTCGGACGAGCTTACGTCTGTGCTCCAGCCATTACCTACGAATGCAGCCTCGGTTTGCCAGCCCTTAGATGTTAATACCATGGGGCCTTTGAAAGCAAAGCTCAAGGCTCTGTGGCTGTTCGAAAATGCTACAGCAACGACGGCTAAGGGAAAACGCCTAGCTACGATAACGCGTGCCATAACAGCTTGGGAATCCATTGAAGCTGCCACCGTCACGAGTGCATTTATAAAGCACTTAAAACCAAATTTTAGTGCCAAATACAACTGCCTCCCTAACATTGCCAAATACTCAAGATAATTCGTTACTTCAAAAAAAGGCTATGACCATCTGACTGCTCTTGTACCAGCGGGAAAGTGGCAGTTGCATTCCGTCCGTCAGTGTAGTCGATTTGTTGTTGAAAATGGAATTACATTTCGTTTTAGAAGAAAATACTAAAATTTTAGTAAAACCAGGATATAGCTATATATTTACTAAAACTTAGTAAGAGGCGCTTTGTTGAGCGCCTTCGTGACAGCCTCTAAGCTAAGAGACTCCAACTCTTTGATTGTTCGCTTGATTGTCTCCAGTTTCTTGTCGGCGGCCGTTTTCTTTTTTCTTTTTTCACCTGGCTTGAGTGATGGAGGTCTTTCTGTTAGCCAAAACGCCTGTAGTTGAGCTGATACAGGTAGGTCTATTGTAATACGATCGTGGCACCTCAATTACGCAGGCAACAAAGTCCAACTTGACAACTTAATGTTTAAAACGCAAAATGCATTTGGGTACACCGCATTACCCCTATTTCTAATTTTGGGTACCTCAAGCTCCCTAAGCTCGAGCTCTTTAGTTTTTCCCAATGAAAACAGTAGGCTGCTTGTGTCGGCGCTGCTTATAGGCTACATTCTGCATTATATGCCGTCCTTAGCGCGGGCTGTATTTCTGGCGCTTTGGTAGTGCCGTTAGCTAAAGGCATATAGGCTGGGACTAAATGCTTCTAGAATTGAGGTATCAATTCAGCATTTTATAAAAGTAAGTGATTGAACAAGCTCCCTTCATTTGCAACGTGCTTAATTACCATTGGTTAATACATTACCGTTCGAATGACATGCAAGAAATTGTTAACACCTTGCTTACGAACGTCGTATAAGACGACATATTATTTTTGTTACGTCGTATATTACGACATTGCACGAAGGTCATTAGCAAATGGCTCGGAAAAGTTTTTTCAATACTTTAATCAAGTTACCACAAAAATATAATCTGCGAGAGGTCATTTTGCTACAAGTCAAAACCAGGCCAGGGGAAGGGGATCAGCCACGTCGTGAACAGCCACTCATTCGACATTTTGCTGGATGGTGCGCATACGGAATAGTCGACGCGAGAAGCCCGCCGCGCCGGCTGCCGCTACACACGATATTGACTTTGGCCACTTATGGCGGCAGCTTCGGGCGGCGGGGTGGAAGTCCAAGCGTCCGAGTGGCCTCCAGACTGAGTGGAGCTACTCGAGTCCTGACAACACGCACGTCTTCGTGGGGGAGAAATCAGTCGTGGACTACGCGTTCGACAGTGGCTTGCTGGAAGAGGCGGATGCTGATGCTCAAGTCCGAGATGAAGAAGGTGGGGAACTAGACCAAGCAGGAGCTGGTAGTAGTGGTGAAGAGCAACAACACGAGGGGGAAGACGTCGTTCGGCCTTCCCAGATCGACACGAGTGTCCTTCTTTCGCAGCATACCATTGATCGAATGTTCGGCACCCCAAGTGATGATGACATCGAGCTGTCGCAGACTGCAGTGAGCAGAGCATTCAATCTATCCTCAGAAAATCTACAAGACGGCGGTGCCCGCGAGGCCGCTGCTGGACTGCATTTACTTTCGGAGGCTTCTGGATTAGAGAGCGAGGGTGATGTAGACGAAGAAGAAGCCGCTGCGTCTCAACCTCGATGACGGACACTTACGCCGTTATCAGGCAGAGAGGACGTGAATGTTTTGCTGGATGGGGAGAAGCCGAGTGACTACGAGAACTACAGCTCGGGTGATAGCGACGACGACGGCATGAGTGATATTAACAGCGATTCCGGAGCCGGGATGTCCGAGGAAGATGACGACGTCCTGTCCGACAGTGACGCAGTTGAAATGGACAAGGCTTTCATTGCGGCACTACAGGTGGGCAATAACGCACTTAGCAGAACCGCTGCAACGGAGAGAGAGCAGACACTACGAGGAATGCAGTGGACGCCAGTGTCTTCGGAGTACGAGACAGATGCTGCTGCGTACCCTGGACTGGGCACCGAAGAAGCAAGGCCTGTGCCCGACCTGCTGCAATTATGGAGATCGCCAATCCTCACCTTCTTTTATTTCATGCCGAAATCTCTGTGGGTTTCTATCGCGGCTGAAACGAACCGATATGGTCTACAGCAAGCTGGCAAGCGCGCCCGTAACATTCAGGCACGGCAGACTGACCTTCGGCGTGAAACTATCAAGCAGATTACACGTCGTTTGAAGGCTAAGGCAGCATACTCTACACACGAGATTCTTCACGTTGTTGGACTCCTCGTTGCATGGATGCTCTGCCCTCAAAAGAAACGATTTGGTGCGCACTGGAGTATTGCAGCGGGGCTGCCGTAGCTTTAGCGTCAGAGGAAGACGTTCGACTCAAAGAGTCACTAATACTAAGTTCCTTATCCAAAGGACACTTACAGCCCAAGACCAGGGCTCAAAGTTAACACCTTAACTTTTATGCTTCAAAACCAGAAGTGTTTTATTTACTATTATTGCGGCCAAGCCGCCTAGGGGTAAATGTATCTCTTTAACTATCTAGCATAGTTAAACCTAATCAAATGCATAACGTGTGGCTTTCAGCCAACGTACTGAGAGACCTTGTTAGCTCTCCAACTTATGTACTGAGAGTTTGTTAACTCTCCGGGTACTTCGTACCCCTGTGTGCTCCACACCATGTAACCCCGTTACACTCTCCCCCACTAAGATGAGAACATTCCGTTCTCGAAACTCTCCTCAGCGAGGTCACGTCTTGTTAAGACGGCGGAGGTTACTACACCTCACACCAGCGTTGTACAGCTCCGTGAGCTCACAAACGCCTACGCATCGTTGATGCCCAACTTCTCGTCGTCGGCCCACGGCCCAATGCTCCAAGCGCAGCGCGCATCTTGCTCTCAAGCGGTCTCAGACCTACGCTCGCGCTCCGCGCCTACTCCAAGAGCTGCAAACCGCTTAGAGCAATGCTCTTGACTCATTCGAGTCGTCGACAACAGCTCAGCGGTTGAACACTCGCTTCACAGCGATAGGTCCGTGGATTCAAGCCCACTAGGGCACAGCCCTCTCGTTCCATGAACGATTG
>NW_003303463.1:37045-44400 GCF_000142945.1 Phytophthora infestans T30-4 | reverse complement strand
TTGAAGATTGTTCTCGCCCAGTCTCGTCACAAGTGGCATACCGTCGTAATCGATCGCTACTACTCGTCCGTGCTCCTTGCGATTGAGCTCCTGAGTATGAAGGTGTATGTTATTGGCACGATCATGACTAACCGGCTTGGATTCAACCCGAATCTCAGGGCTACGAGCAAGACACGCCCAGTGAGCATACCCCACGGTACATTCTCGTTCTCTCGCTCTATCGCCATCCCGACCATGATTTCCTGTGTTTGGTGGGACCGGAAGCCCGTCTATTATCTCTGTACGGGCTCCATTATGGCGGCGTCGACAATTGAGCGAAAAATAAAACGTATCGGTGCGGTTCGAGTGCCGTGCCCCTCTGCTGTAAATGACTACCAGAACTGGATGAGCGGAGTTGATGTCCACGATCAACTCCGTCTCCAGTCGTATTCACTGCAAATGTCGACGAGGTTCACGAAATATGATAAGAGCCTATTCTTAGGTTTGCTGGACATGGTCATGGTAAATGCGTATCTTACGCACAAAGAGGGGGCCAAGATCAAGGGGATGGCTGCTATGAAGCGCTCAGAGTGGTTTTGCGTCCTTCAAAATCAACTTCTCCAACTCAAAGCCGAAGATTTTGCTGGAGTGGAGGCAACACCGCCTCCTGCGAGCCAAAAGCGCCAGCGCACCCCAGTACGCCTCACGCACGCGCTGCAGCAGTCTGAAGATTGGGTTACCGTTACTGGGGTCCAGAAACGCCAGCAAAGATCGTGCAAGGTCTGCGCGCTCTTGCGTACTGAAAAGAAGAAGTCCTTCGCAACAACGTTCTTTTGCGAATGCTGCTCCGTTGATAATGCGAAATGCTGGTTGTGCAAACGTATTCGACGGGAATACAAGGGCGTTACGAAGACATGCTATGATATCTGGCATGATGACTTCGACGCCGGGCAAGCTATCCCACCAAACTTAGGGAAGCGCATTGTGCTCCGTCGGCCCGGCCAGAAAGCTAGCCAAAGAAAGAAGACGCGACGGGAACTTCGACTTGGTCACGATGCTGGCAGCGACGACGGCAACGGTGGTGACAACGAGAATGGTAGTGATGACGAGTGAGCTTGGTTGCGTGTCAGTTGATTAGTGATTTGTTTCAAATACACAGCTTCTTGAACCATCGTACCTTCGTCCTTGCGTTTCTTGATTTAAGTGGACTGCCTGTGAAGCAATTTAGCCATATGTTGACTGCACTTGCAGTCAGTTACGACATTGAGCAGGCAATACTGTCGCTGAATCCCGTCAGAGTTACGACATTGAAAGAAAAACCTGTTGAAAATTAATGCACCTAACCTCACGTCAAAAAGTGCACCCATACAAATACGTAGTAACATTGATATACCGTATCTTACGACATGCGCTTACGCGTTCTGGGCAAGTACCGTCCGGACGCAAGGTGTTATAGTAGACATCATAACACGCGCGAACAAAATAGAACTCGCCGCCTCTGTACTTAGTAGCAAGGGGCACATCGGGCATTTTGTATCTGATCTCAACGTCGGAGATGCCTTTCTTGCCAGACACTGCGAGAGGCTTCTGCTCCGCTAGAGCGATCTCCTCCGCCGAGTCATGATCTGCTTCTTGTTCGTCATCGTCGTCAACTCTCTTATCCTCTTCTTGTTGGTCTCCTTTATCTTCATTCTCCTTAAAGGCCTCTACGTGAGAACGTTTCCTGGGTAGTTTACCAGGCGCGGTCATCGTTCAGTTTTGAGACTACTCTCGAACAATTTCAATTGACAGACTGTGACATCGAGGTAACCCTATCCATGTTTTACTACAATTCTTCTGCTAAAAATCAAATGATTTTTTGTGATTACAAAATTTGTAAGTGTTTTGATCTGCGTTGTATATCATAAATCCCCACTTAGATTCTGATTATACAAAATCAGTATTTAAAACAAAATCAGAATCTAAGTGGGGATTTATGAGATATAACGCAGATCAAAACACTTTTTCTACGTGGGCGTGGGAAGTATCGCAGAAACCACCGCCGTAGGAGTCGCTGCATTTAGGGCTAGACGGACGCCGAGGCTTATTCTTCAATTTGTCGCCTCGGCAAAACGCATTGTAACCCTCCACAGGCAGCAAGGCGCTGCTAAACAGTATTACCTTCAGTGCCACTTAGTGGCACGACCCCATTGAACGACTCGAAGAAATGCTTGACGCAAACTTGCTGATCACATTCACTCGGCTTTCTACTTGCTGGTTTTCCCTTTCTTGGACTATTGATTGCTTTCTACTTGCAGGTTTTCCCTTTCTTGGACTATACGAAAAGCCTATTCTAGGCTTTTCGTCATGCTACAATGTTAGAACCACCTTTCGGGACAAAATGAACATTTTGCCTCCTTAAACGGCTTTAGCGAAAGTCCCTTAAAGGTGGCAAAATGCTACTATTTAACAATATCGCTACTATGGTAGCACCGGGTTTTGTGACATCCAGTCATATTTGCCGATTCTTTGGTAAAAAATTGTGCAGCTACTGAAATAAAACCCAGGAACCTCACCAGTTTCTTCCCCAATTGATGCAAATTTTACGGTCCGTCTTTTGAAACGCAAGTGAAATCGCTGAATACACTTAAAAACTCCCAGATGTTGAAGCCAGCTCCAGCACACGGGTACTCATGCTCTCTTTACAATACCTGAGTCACATACCCACATCATTCTTTGATTTTATCAATCATGCGGACATCATTCTCCGATAATGACGACAAACGACTTGTGATGCTTGCTCGTGAGTTCGAGATCCTAGGCTCACGTGTTGTTTGGGATAATATATCGCGAGATCTGCTAGGCAGGTGCGCACCGAAGCAGCTTAAGATGCGCCTTCGAGCGCTGAAACGCACGTACGGCAAGCAACTAGCGCATTTCCCGCCGTGCTTCTTATCCACACATCGGCTTAATTCTAATGCAGCCCGAATTCGCCTACTCGCTCCAACTGAAGCAGAACGCGCGGTCCGTGACATCTTCAGCGATGTCTCCGCGGCTGATGTACGGCAACAGGTTGGAAAGTCAGAGGGGAATGCTGGGGAGCTACTACCTGCAACTGCATCAAGAATTATTTGCGCTGTTGGGCCTGTGAATAGTGGCGACGTATTTCTAGACGTTGGTGCAGGAGTCGGAAACGTTGCCGCCCAGTTTGCTCTTCAGACGTTGGCGAGGCAGTGCTTGGGCATTGAGAAGAGGGTGGAAAATATGCGTAGAGCATCGGAGTGCTTACGTTCTCACGCTTCACGTCTGTTACTACTTCACAAAGTACAAGTGTTACATGGCGACGTTTTGGACACTCCCATTTCTACGTGTTCACTATTCAAGAAGCTTCGATCATTTACCTTGACGATTCTCTGTTTGAAGAGTCAGCGGAGGTTGTGGTATTGGAGCAGCTCAGCGATATGAGAAGAGCCCGGTTGATTATGTCTACATCGCGGTATTGCCCCCACCATCGCGTGTCCTGCCGAATCATGTTTTGTTTGAACTGGGAGCGTAAGGAGATCTTGAGCGGGTGGGCTAGCTGTAAAGCAGCTATGGTGCCGAACTGAGAGCTAACTGGTGCCCTCGTGCCGTTCTACACCATGGTGGCGCGGCTGGTGCTGGTCCTCCTCGCGGCTCTCGTCTTCTTGCTGGTATTAGGGTGTCCGACGTTCTGGTGGGCCAGCTGCTCACGTGGAGCTGGTGGTGCTGTTGGTGTTCGCTGTCCAACTGCGGTGCGTCGTCACGTGGGGCGGACTGGTCTGTTGGGCCTAGTGTACTTGGTGATGTGGCTCGCTGTTGCCACCATCGTAGAAATCCCACTCCTTGGTGGAGCTGGCTGGCCAAGTGGTGCCCGAAGTCATGCTGACGCTGGCTGTTTTCGTGGTGTTCCCCGTCGTGGTGGTGACTGTGCTCGTGCATTGGTCGCCGTGATGGTGACTGTGCTCGTGCATTGGCCGCCGTGGTGGTGACTGTGCTCGTGGTATACGCCGTCGGGGTGCAGCTTGTGCTCGTGGTATTCTCCGTCCTGGTGGTGCGATCATGTAGGTCGCTGTCGTGGTGCTAGCGGTCCTTGTGACGTTCGCGTACTCGTCGTCTTGGTAAAGCAGGCAGTGACTGAAAACGGGATGGCCGTGGTCAAGCTATCGATTGAATAAGTTCTTCACCGAAGATGTTTACTTAAAACAAGATGAATACTTTAAGTCGAAACACGTGGAATGTGTGTATGCACGTGAGCAAGTAGGTTGGCTTACATCACTATCGTTCCGGCCACTGGGTTTCAACGTGGTGCGCTTCGACCTGTTTCAGCAGAGAATGCACTGCGCAACGGATCGCTTTGCTGGTGCTGCTTCTCCAGTTTGGCGAGACTAGATGATCTTTGAATATTGCCGCTAGCTAAGAATAAGCCTTGGGGCAAGTAGTACCGATGGTACTTATCCCAGCATGTCCACGTCCTCTGCGGGCATGTCCAAACCGTTTTCATGTAAGATTGTACTACCCGGCAAAGACAACCACAATGCGTTAGGCAATAGTCAGTCACCTCCTTGGGGTACCTGTCTTCATATCGGCATACGATGCATTGCCGTTGTTCTCTTCCGCCTCCTGCAAACGTTTGCTTTGAAGCCACCGATTCACACATCTTTTGCCGGCTCCTCGGGCTTGCCATGGCGATGCCGGGGCTCACTGTTGGGGCAGTTGTGTCTCGCTGTGGGGTATCATTCACGACACTGCTCCCAAAAGCCATTGATCCATCACTAGGAGCTTCGCGCCACTTTCCAGATATAAACTCAGATGCCAGCTCAGTTAGGAACATTCCATGGGGGGCACGGTCTCTAGTCGTATCAACTGCCAACCGCCGCGTCAAATACGCGTTGGCACGTGCCATGTCTACAAGCGCAAGTGCCAGCTTCTTGTGCCAGCGCTTATACGAGTGCCCATCTGATAACGAAACCCTGGCCCGAAATGGGTCTAACCGGTCGACTCCCTGCATGTGCCGGTTGTACTGTAGGATGCACGTAGGAGCAGAAAATTCTCGTAGCTCACTGCCAACGCGCCGTGTAATTACGGCGGTTGAGGATGCGTCAGCATTTGTCACCACCGTCACGATGTTTTCATCACACCAAGACGTAGCCAGCATTTGATGTTCAATTGCGACAGCCTGCTGATGCTCACCACGGGTCGATTCTTCCTTCTGCAGCACAATGTGCTTCGGAAAATGCTTGCTCCCACCACAAAAGGTGCCTCGTCCACACAAGCCTGTCAGCCGGAGATCTAGCAGCAACCGAGCCCTTGTGTAATAAATTTCCATGTTGATAACTCTCTGAGAAGAGAAGTAAGGTCTCACCACTTCTAGAACGTGTCTTCGTACTTGTTGAACTGCATCGTGCTCTTTTTGAAGCGCCTGGATCTCATCCCCGTTCACAACATGTGGTAACCTATCAGAAATATCCATGTTGGTGCAGTGAAGTCGATAGTTTAAAGCCACCCAAGTAGTTGCACAGCAGACCACATACATGCGAAAGTGGTACTTGCCACCTGATTTTTGTGGGTTGAAGACGATTAGATGGCGCCCGTGGCGTGACCGACAAGCAATGCTTGCTTCGTTTAGAGCAAGTTCACGCCCAGGTATAATGTATCGACTTCAGCGAATTCAGCGACGGTCGGATGTTGCAGCCGAATCGCGCTGTACTCCATCTCCCGGGTCTGCGCGAAAACGGAGGCATCATCAAATCAACTTGAATCGGTGGAGACTCATTATACTGTCTAGACTGGTCGAAGAACCACCAAAAATGGCGTCTTCCGTCTGTAACTCCCAGTAATTTGCGTAACCCCATTTGTCAGTCAAGGTCATGTAAAACATGATGCCGAGGAAAATCATAAGCTCATCCATGCAGAAAGGTTTCGTGATTCTTATATTCTTGGCTGCAGCATACGGATTGGTCTCTAGTACGACTTGCTGCCAAAAGTAGACTGGTATGTAGGCGAGGAAGCTAGAAGACGCCGGGTGCGCAAATACATGATGGTATTGTGGTAACAACCGAGTCCTCGCACTACCGTCCGGATGCTCGAACAGGTCGCTGGGGGCTTCGAGGTCAGAGCTAGGCACAAACCACTTACTTTTTACGGTTTTCACTTCTGCTAGACTGACTGGTAAAAATTGATCATGATCATAAACGTCGCCGTCACTTGCTTCTCCCTGCAATATCTCCAGCTCATCAAGGGATAAATCCAGTGGAAACTCTTCATCCACGCCATTTTCAGTCGTATCACGCCATACAGGTTTGTCAGGTAGCTGAGTCAAAGCGTGGTAGTTCTGGATGCCACGCTGTACGATACAAATACTCACCGTTTCGACTGCAACTTGAAATTGGAAATCCAGCCACATGACTTGAAACAAAGATACATTTTCAGGTTTCTTGATGTGGCGGCACATACGACCAACAATGAAAGCTGTACCCACACACCTGTAAACCTTGTGCTTCATCCATGGTTCTTTGGCCGGTGATAATGCCACCATTTTCTTGAGTGGTGCTGCTGTCAGATGCAGTTGCTCCAGCCTCAAGGATACGACGGTCTCTGCGTCTCCCTTCGCAGTGTCCATTTCGTTGGTCTTGTACGTGTCCACGACCGCGTACGCGACCAAGCTTACGTCCGCTGCCTTCACTATCATAACCACTCACCTGACCACCGTCCAGATTGACGTTGCCGCTATCAGCTGCTGTCGTACCGGCATAACGAGCACGCCTGAGTTGGCGTGTACGCCGTTCTGTAGTGAGTCATATTCCTTGTAAATGCACACGTCCTCGGCCAGCTGACTTGCCACTGGCTTGTATTTGGCCGCTAAATGATTGCTCGATGGCGTGGTCAGCCACGTATGCGGTAGTCACAGCAGCACAGGTGCGCTCGTCACTCACGTCTACTCCTTGTTCAGCAGCACCCATTACATCACCCCCTCTTAAAGTTGTACTTACGCAACATGAGCAGTGGGCGAAGAACAAATCAATCTGCGTGAGGATGGCGAGCAAGGACTTGGCTAACGGGCGGAGCGAAACAGAGACGGAGGTATCTCCTGCGAAGCGCAGGAGCGACACAACTTAACTTGCGGAGAACGTGACAGGCAACACGATGGATCAGCAGTGGACGGGAGCACCGACGACGGCGACGTCGTCGACAGCCGCGGCACGCGGCACGCACGTGATGGACGGCCAGCTCCGGGCTTGGGCTCTCTATGATACATCCGGAGCGCGGGCTCCGGACACACTGGATACGATGAAGGATCACTTCCGGCGCTTCCGCGGACTGCGGAAGAAACCCGTCGAGGGTGCCGCATATGGCGCATTGCAGGAGTCGTGATGCGC
>NW_003303463.1:33732-36556 GCF_000142945.1 Phytophthora infestans T30-4 | reverse complement strand
TCGGTCCTGTTCACGTGGTCGACCAAGTCATCGGTCTCGATCACGTTCGCATGATCACTCGAGTCGTTCTCCTCGTGCGTGCTGGCATGCATCACGTGGTAGTTCGCAGCGAGATTGGACTCATGCGCCTGGGACGTCACGAAGGAGATTGGCACGAGGCTCCCACGTATCCTCGTTGAGAGGAAACCCTATCCATCGTACCCGATAGCGACGGTCGGCCGGAACATCGTGGGCCAGCTCACGATGACGTTTGGGAGCGCGAAATGGATCTTCGTGGGCAACGATGTGCTCAATAATCCAGCGGGTATCTCCGGAAGCGTCAACAACAGGAGGAGGGCCGTCGTGTCGATAACACTCGTGTTCTGGCTGCCCAGAACGAGAATGACTTGCTGAACCGCTACTAGGATGCCCAGCAGGAGTTGGATGAGGCTCTCGATCAGACTGTCCGGCCCACCGGGGAGAGTGCGCAGCTGCGTCAGTCTAACCGAGAGATCCTTAATCGGTTGCAGATGCTGGAGAGGTCGGTTCACGGACATTTACAGACGGGGACACAGCCTCGGGATCCGACTCCTAGTGCGGATGGATCGATGGCTCGCGCGCCCGTCGAGAAGATCGCTCGACGCATGCTCCGGCTCAGTAGACGGAGACGACTCTGGAATCGAAGCGGGGTAGTACTTCTTGAGTCGTCCGACGTATAACGTCGGATGCAGACGTAGTGACCTAGGAATGTCAATCGTGTTAGCATCATCAATGGCCTTGATTATCGTAAGCAGCCCAATTAAGCGCGGCGCGGCCAAGGAGGTTGGTAGCCGCAGCGTTTCTGATACCTTCGGTCGACAGGAGCACGCGTTCGCCTGTCATAAACGTGGCCGTGCTCTTGCGGTCAGTCTTATCGGCGTTCTCCTTCTGCTTGTCCACTGCCTCCTGCAGTGCGTCTCGAACATAACGGGTGATCGCTTGGCGCTGTAGTACGAAGTCGGAGGCGACTGCGGAGTCGATTGGTCGCGCTGCATGCTTCGGTGCGTAATTAGCCGGCGCAAGCGGGCTCGATGCGGAGATTGTTACTGCGTTGACCAACGTGGGAACAGGGGAAACACTCGAGATAGCATTAGCAACCGGTGTATGTACCGGTTGACCCAGTACCGGTTTTGCCGCCGGAGACATCGGAGTTGGAGTAGACGGCTTGTCGGTAGCTTCATCCCCACCCAGAGTGCAGACACACGGCGTTGTGGGATGGCCCACGGCGAGGAGAGCAGGGACATGCGGTTGTCGCGCGTTGTTAATGAAGAAGGGCATCAGCCCAGTCGACGGGTGTACCGCGTTGCTCAGCGCGAACTCGGCCAGAGGCAGGAGCTATCTCCAACTGGAGAACGACGTCGCGTAGCTTCGAAGGACGTCTTTGAGGACGCGATTTACGCGCTCCGTCTTGCCGTCCGTTTCCGGATGGGCTGCTGTGGACATCAACAGCTTCGAGCCCAGTAGCTCGAAGAGCTTTGACCAGAAGGCCAACGTGAAGCGCGGGTCGCGGTCGGAGACGATAAATTCAGGAAGACCATGATAGCGGAAGACAGCATCGATGAAGTGCACCGCGGTATCTGCCGCGGTGATCGAATCCGACACCGGAATCAGGTGAACCATCTTGCTGTAGCCGTCTACGAAACCCAAGACACCAGAAAGTCCTTTAGCATCGGGTGGGAGCACGAAGATGAAGTCCATCGACACCGAGCGCCAGGCCTCGGTGGCCACTGGTAGATGACGCTAGGGAGCCTGCGAAGACGAGGCAGGTTTCACGCGCTGGCAGGTCTCGCAGGTGTGTACCCACTTACGCACCCATTTGTACAGGTGAGGCCAATAAAAGTCGCGTCATACAGCGGCAAACGCCTTCTCGCGACCGAGATGAGTGCCCAACGGGGCATCATGAAACCCACGGATAATCCGTGAGCACAGATTGGGGTCGTTAGGGACAGCGACACGTGGGGCATCAAAGTTGTCGATGCTGTATGTCAGCAGCTCGTCCTCGAGATGATATCGGTGGATTTTGTTTTGTACAGAGCGGGAAAGGACTCCCAGTGTATCGGCGCTGGGAGAGCGGAGATGCTCCAGGATACTGGAGCACATCGAGTCATGTTCGCTAGCAGCTCGGATCTCGTTGCGAAGTGGCATTGCCGGGGAGACGCTCATCAGGTTGACTGCGGACTCCTCGTACGTGGCAAACGCGTCTACATCGTCTTCATCCAGCGAAGCTTGTCGACCTAATGCCCCACGTGGGTCGTAGTTGGGACGCCGAGACAAAGCGTCGGCGAGAATGTTGTTCTTGCCGGGCTTGTAATGGAGAACGAAGTTATACGCAGAAAGAAGCGAAAGTCAGCAGGCCATTCGCTGGGATAGATGGGGACTCTTCTTCGCTGTCCTCAGCGATGCGTGGTCGGTGTACACCGCGAAGGTATCCTCCCCAACAAGTACACTCTGAACTTGATCAGAGCGTAGCGCATCGCAACGAGCTCCTTGTCGTGAACAGAGTAATTGCGCTCCGCCGGCTTCATCTGTCTGGACTGGTAGCTCACGACACGCTCTTGATCTGCATCGTCGAATTGCATTAGCGCACAGCCGATGGCGAAATCGCTCGCGTCGCAGACGACGTGAAAAGGCTTCGAGTCATCCGGGAGCACAAGGACTGGAGCCTCGACGGGATTCTCCCTTACCTAGTGGAAGGCGTCTTGATGTGTGGTTGTCCCCGACCACGACACATCTTTCTTCAACAACGAAGAAAGCGGCATGGATCAAACCGGCGTAATTCTTCGTGTACTTGTGGAGATAACTTGCG
>NW_003303463.1:30609-32566 GCF_000142945.1 Phytophthora infestans T30-4 | reverse complement strand
GCAGACCGACTCCGTCGGTGAGCTGTCACTTGGTGTGGGCTCTGGGCGAGGTTTCAGCCGACACCGCTTCGACTTCCGCTTTCGATGCCTCGAGTGCGAACTCGAGGATGATGAATCGCTCTCGCTAGACGAGAGGTCATCCCCCTCTAGCGGGATCGCAAACCGCTCGACCACCGGCTCAATTGACGGGAGCCCCTGCTCGACCGCCAGTTGGTCCTCATCCCCGCGTCGCCGCGGGGATTCGTCAGTTACCAGCACTGCGCAAGCCGTGCAGAGATGGCCATCGCTCACTCTGTGCACAACATGCGCCGTGGAGGACCGGGCCACGACGGTGACGTGAGGCCAATCCGTCTGGGCGACCAGGAGGTGCGTGAACACCTTGCTCACATCATAATCACTGCGACGCTTGACCGATCGGGTCAACCAGTCAATCGCGGGTTTATAGCGCGTCAACCACGGCATACCCAGGATGCTGTCAAACGCGTAATTCATCTCAATGACGAGGAAGTCGTCGTTGCATCGGAAACCGTCAAACGTTTACGGAAGTGTAACCACGCGCCGCGCGACGCGGCGTGATTTCCCATCGACCAATTTGACATCGACCTCCCCTCTACCTTTGCGGACCGTGGTGTCCGACGGGAGTACCGGCAAGCACGACGCGCGGAAGAAGTTGTTGGTCGCCCCGGAATCAAGGAGCGCTCGCAGTGGTTGCCAGGCATCGGCGACATGAAGACTAACAATGATCAGTCATGAATCGCTCGGCGTGGTGGTGACATGAAAGTGGGCATGCAGCACAGGAGAGCTAGGAGATTTGGTTGCCACCGGAAGACCCGGACCTCCATTCCAGCCAGTAGGGCACCCCGCACTACTGACCCTGACCGGTTTTTGGATGGTCAGAGCTTACGGGCTCGGCATCGACATGCACAAGCACTGAAACTGGCGCGCGGCACTTCGCCGCGCGATGAGCGACCTTCCGGCAGCGGAAGTAGGTGAGAGAGCGACTGTTCCGAGCACCGCTCCGACGCGCTACGTGACGCTGGCTATTACACGTCGCATCGATACATCGATGTCCATGGGATCGGGCGCAGAATCCCGATCGGAAGCAGGTAGCGCGTTAGCGTATGACGCCGCAGCCACGTAGACCTCGCGTAGGACGAGGGAAAATGTCTCTTCGAGTGTAGAGGAATCCGATCTTGTAAGGCAGTAGCGCGCCATGCCTTCGCGCATACCGAACACGAAGACATGAACCTGAGAGGCCATATCGATGGACTTAGACACGATACACGACGCGAGGTGTGGTGGATTCTAGACGAAGTCGCGCATGGTTATCGTGCCTTGCCGAAGGGCGAAGAAGTCGGCCCGAATTCGGGATTCATCTTGCGGCAGCTCGAACGCGAGCCGAAGGTCACTCTCGAGGGTATCCAGAGTGGAGAAGACATTGGGATCGACAACCAACTTGCCGAGAGCCCATTCCTTGGTTTTCCCAGACATCCGCGAGAGGAGAAAATGGACCTTCGCGGAAGGCGCCTCGATTAACCTCGAAGCGATGGCGATGTCGATCTTGTGAAACCAGCGATTCAGCGGAAGTCGATCTTCTATGAATTCTTGTGCCGCAACGCGCTGCTCGTCGGGCGTCGCTGAGCGCAGCAGCGACGTGACGACGGCTTCTCCGGACACCGCCGCGAGGCGGAGGAGAGCTTCCCACTCGATCCGAGTGAGATGGAGAAAAGCAGCGTGGTCGAGGTCTTGGCTCATGTCAAACTTGGTCGTTGGAAGGACTACGAGGTGCTACCAGGTGTAACGGGCCAGGTATATACTCCATTACTTACTTACACTATTGTGTTGAGGAAGCTCGCAATAGAACGACTGAGTCTTAGGATTAAGGAAAAATCAACTCTGACTTTATTTTAGGACCAAGGTCACAGTCCTGGTCACTCAAATACACGTCATAGTCCAA
>NW_003303463.1:19906-20771 GCF_000142945.1 Phytophthora infestans T30-4 | reverse complement strand
TTCTAAGGAGATCTGATAATGGCCGAGCCATCTCCGCGTAGTTTGCGCTGTACTTGTGCAAGTAATTGGCTAAGCCTAGCCACTTGCGTAAGTCCTTTTGGTTCTTGGGAACCGGCCAGTCCACGATGGCCTTGACTTTGGCAGGATCTGCCCTTAAGCCTCGCTTCCCAATGAAGCACCCGAGGAAAGGTATTTTCTCCGCGCCAAAGACGCACTTGTTCAAGTTGGCATACAACTTATTAGTGCGCATGCACTCGAGCACCGCTCGCAAGTGGTCAATGTGGTTTTCCACGTCTGACTTTCCGTGCTCAGCACGACTATGGACGAATATATCGTCAAAGTACGTTTGAGCGTACGCCCGGTGGGGCCTAAACAACTGCGTCACAAGACGATTGAACGTTGCTGGTGCGTTCGACAGCCTCTGGGGCATCGCCAGCCACTCCCAGAGCATACCGCTCGGAGTACTCACCGCTGTCAGCGGAATGTCGCTCGCTCTCATGAGCAATTGGTAGTAGCCATCGACCAAGTCGAGCGCGCTGTACAACGTACAGTCTACCATGTTGTTCTGCAGAACATCCTTGCGAGGAATCGGCGTTTGCGCCGGGATAGTGGCCGCATTTAGCTTGTTAAAAGCATGAACAATGCGCCACTTGCCGTTCGGCTTTCTGACACAGAACGTGGGTGTCGAGTGCGGAGACTTACTCTCACGCACCATCCCTGCCTCGTGCTTCGCACGGAAGAATGCGTCAATGACGTCACACTGCTCTCTCGGCAAAGGCCATTGCCATGTTACGCAGTATTTGGTTCCAGGAACAAGGTCAATCTCATGACACACGCTTCGATCCGGGAAGCAGGGCCGGTCGGA